>NC_074682.1:52204534-52322034 GCF_029448725.1 Salvelinus fontinalis
TCATCTCTCTCTTTCTTCCTCTGGTCATCTCTCTCTTTCTTCCTCTGGTCATCTCTCTCTTTCTTCCTCTGGTCTCTCTCTCTCTCTCTTTCTTCCTCTGGTCCTCTCTCTCTCTCTCTTTCTTCCTCTGGTCCTCTCTCTCTCTCTCTTTCTTCCTCTGGTCCTCTCTCTCTCTCTCTTTCTTCCTCTGGTCCTCTCTCTCTCTCTCTTTCTTCCTCTGGTCCTCTCTCTCTCTCTCTTTCTTCCTCTGGTCCTCTCTCTCTCTCTCTCTTTCTTCCTCTGGTCCTCTCTCTCTCTCTCTTTCTTCCTCTGGTCCTCTCTCTCTCTCTCTTTCTTCCTCTGGTCCTCTCTCTCTCTCTCTTTCTTCCTCTGGTCCTCTCTCTCTCTCTCTCTCTCTTTCTTCCTCTGGTCCTCTCTCTCTCTCTCTCTCTCTTTCTTCCTCTGGTCCTCTCTCTCTCTCTCTCTTTCTTCCTCTGGTCCTCTCTCTCTCTCTCTCTCTTTCTTCCTCTGGTCCTCTCTCTCTCTCTCTCTCTTTCTTCCTCTGGTCCTCTCTCTCTCTCTTTCTTCCTTCCTCTGGTCCTCTCTCTCTCTCTTTCTTCCTTCCTCTGGTCCTCTCTCTCTCTCTTTCTTCCTCTGGTCCTCTCTCTCTCTCTTTCTTCCTCTGGTCCTCTCTCTCTCTCTTTCTTCCTCTGGTCCTCTCTCTCTCTCTTTCTTCCTTTGGTCCTCTCTCTCTCTCTTTCTTCCACTGGTCCTCTCTCTCTTTCTTCCACTGGTCCTCTCTCTCTTCCTTCCTCTGGTCATCTCTCTCTCTCTCTTCATTCCTCTGGTCCTCTCTCTCTCTCTCTCTCTTTATTCCTCTGGTCCTCTCTCTCTCTTTATTCCTCTGGTCCTCTCTCTCTCTTTATTCCTCTGGTCCTCTCTCTCTCTTTATTCCTCTGGTCCTCTCTCTCTCTCTCTTTCTTCCTCTGGTCCTCTCTCTCTCTTTATTCCTCTGGTCCCCTCTCTCTCTTTATTCCTCTGGTCCTCTCTCTCTCTCTCTTTATTCCTCTGGTCCTCTCTCTCTCTCTCTCTTTATTCCTCTGGTCCTCTCTCTCTCTCTCTCTTTATTCCTCTGGTCCTCTCTCTCTCTCTCTCTTTATTCCTCTGGTCCTCTCTCTCTCTCTCTCTTTATTCCTCTGGTCCTCTCTCTCTCTCTCTCTTTATTCCTCTGGTCCTCTCTCTCTCTCTTTATTCCTCTGGTCCTCTCTCTCTCTCTCTCTCTTTATTCCTCTGGTCCTCTCTCTCTCTCTCTTTATTCCTCTGGTCCTCTCTCTCTCTCTCTCTCTCTTTATTCCTCTGGTCCTCTCTCTCTCTCTCTTTATTCCTCTGGTCCTCTCTCTCTCTCTCTCTCTCTTTATTCCTCTGGTCCTCTCTCTCTCTTTATTCCTCTGGTCCTCTCTCTCTCTCTCTCTTTATTCCTCTGGTCCTCTCTCTCTCTCTCTCTCTTTATTCCTCTGGTCCTCTCTCTCTCTCTCTCTTTATTCCTCTGGTCCCCTCTCTCTCTCTCTCTTTATTCCTCTGGTCCTCTCTCTCTCTCTCTCTTTATTCCTCTGGTCCTCTCTCTCTCTCTCTTTCTTCCACTGGTCCTCTCTCTCTTTCTTCCACTGGTCCTCTCTCTCTTTCTTCCTCTGGTCATCTCTCTCTTTCTTCCTCTGGTCCTCTCTCTCTTTCTTCCTCTGGTCCTCTCTCTCTCTCTCTCTTTCTTCCTCTGGTCCTCTCTCTCTCTCTCTCTCTTTCTTCCTCTGGTCCTCTCTCTCTCTCTCTCTCTTTCTTCCTCTGGTCCTCTCTCTCTCTCTCTCTCTTTCTTCCTCTGGTCCTCTCTCTCTCTCTCTCTCTTTCTTCCTCTGGTCCTCTCTCTCTCTCTCTCTTTCTTCCTCTGGTCCTCTCTCTCTCTCTCTTTCTTCCTCTGGTCCTCTCTCTCTTTCTTCCTTTGGTCCTCTCTCTCTTTCTTCCTCTGGTCCTCTCTCTCTTTCTTCCACTGTTCCTCTCTCTCTTTCTTCCACTGGTCCTCTCTCTCTTCCTTCCTCTGGTCATCTCTCTCTTTCTTCCTCTGGTCATCTCTCTCTTTCTTCCTCTGGTCTCTCTCTCTCTCTCTTTCTTCCTCTGGTCCTCTCTCTCTTTTTTTTCCCTCTGGTCCTCTCTCACTCTCTCTTTCTTCCTCTGGTCCTCTCTCTCTCTCTCTTTCTTCCTCTGGTCCTCTCTCTCTCTCTCTTTCTTCCTCTGGTCCTCTCTCTCTCTCTCTTTCTTCCTCTGGTCCTCTCTCTCTCTCTCTTTCTTCCTCTGGTCCTCTCTCTCTCTCTTTCTTCCTTTGGTCCTCTCTCTCTTTCTTCCTCTGGTCCTCTCTCTCTTTCTTCCACTGTTCCTCTCTCTCTTTCTTCCACTGGTCCTCTCTCTCTTTCTTCCTCTGGTCATCTCTCTCTTTCTTCCTCTGGTCATCTCTCTCTTTCTTCCTCTGGTCATCTCTCTCTTTCTTCCTCTGGTCTCTCTCTCTCTCTCTTTCTTCCTCTGGTCCTCTCTCTCTCTCTCTTTCTTCCTCTGGTCCTCTCTCTCTCTCTCTTTCTTCCTCTGGTCCTCTCTCTCTCTCTCTTTCTTCCTCTGGTCCTCTCTCTCTCTCTCTTTCTTCCTCTGGTCCTCTCTCTCTCTCTCTTTCTTCCTCTGGTCCTCTCTCTCTCTCTCTCTTTCTTCCTCTGGTCCTCTCTCTCTCTCTCTTTCTTCCTCTGGTCCTCTCTCTCTCTCTCTTTCTTCCTCTGGTCCTCTCTCTCTCTCTCTTTCTTCCTCTGGTCCTCTCTCTCTCTCTCTCTCTCTTTCTTCCTCTGGTCCTCTCTCTCTCTCTCTCTCTCTTTCTTCCTCTGGTCCTCTCTCTCTCTCTCTCTTTCTTCCTCTGGTCCTCTCTCTCTCTCTCTCTCTTTCTTCCTCTGGTCCTCTCTCTCTCTCTCTCTCTTTCTTCCTCTGGTCCTCTCTCTCTCTCTTTCTTCCTTCCTCTGGTCCTCTCTCTCTCTCTTTCTTCCTTCCTCTGGTCCTCTCTCTCTCTCTTTCTTCCTCTGGTCCTCTCTCTCTCTCTTTCTTCCTCTGGTCCTCTCTCTCTCTCTTTCTTCCTCTGGTCCTCTCTCTCTCTCTTTCTTCCTTTGGTCCTCTCTCTCTCTCTTTCTTCCACTGGTCCTCTCTCTCTTTCTTCCACTGGTCCTCTCTCTCTTCCTTCCTCTGGTCATCTCTCTCTCTCTCTTTCTTCCTCTGGTCATCTCTCTCTCTCTCTTTCTTCCTCTGGTCCTCTCTCTCTCTCTCTTTCTTCCTCTGGTCCTCTCTCTCTCTCTCTTTCTTCCTCTGGTCCTCTCTCTCTCTCTCTTTCTTCCTCTGGTCCTCTCTCTCTCTCTTTCTTCCTCTGGTCCTCTCTCTCTCTCTTTCTTCCTCTGGTCCTCTCTCTCTCTCTTTCTTCCTTTGGTCCTCTCTCTCTTTCTTCCTCTGGTCCTCTCTCTCTCTTTCTTCCACTGGTCCTCTCTCTCTTTCTTCCTCTGGTCATCTCTCTCTTTCTTCCTCTGGTCTCTCTCTCTTTTTTTTCCCCCTCTGGTCCTCTCTCACTCTCTCTTTCTTCCTCTGGTCCTCTCTCTCTCTCTTTCTTCCTCTGGTCCTCTCACTCTCTTTTTTTCCCTCTGGTCCTCTCTCTCTCTCTTTCTTCCTCTGGTCCTCTCTCTCTCTCTCTTTCTTCCTCTGGTCCTCTCTCTCTCTCTCTTTTTTCCTCTGGTCCTCTCTCACTCTCTCTTTCTTCCTCTGGTCCTCTCTCTCTCTCTTTCTTCCTCTGGTCCTCTCTCACTCTCTCTTTTTTCGTCTGGTCCTCGCTCTCTCTCTCTCTTTTTTCGTCTGGTCCTCTCTCACTCTCTCTTTTTTCCTCTGGACCTCTCTCACTCTCTCTTTCTTCCTCTGGTCCTCTCTCACTCTCTCTTTCTTCCTCTGGTCCTCGCTCTCTCTCTCTTTCTTCCTCTGGTCCTCTCACTCTCTTTTTTTTCCTCTGGTCCTCTCTCTCTCTCTCTCTTTCTTCCTCTGGTCCTCTCTCACTCTCTTTCTTCCTCTGGTCCTCTCTCACTCTCTCTTTCTTCCTCTGGTCCTCTCTCACTCTCTCTTTATTCCTCTGGTCCTCTCTCTCTCTCTCTTTATTCCTCTGGTCCTCTCTCTCACTCTCTCTTTCTTCCTCTGGTCCTCTCTCACTCTCTCTTTCTTCCTCTGGTCCTCTCTCTCTCTTTCTTCCTATGGTCCTCTCTCTCTTTCTTCCTCTGGTCCTCTCTCTCTTTCTTCCTCTGGTCCTCTCTCTCTCTTTCTTCCACTGGTCCTCTCTCTCTTTCTTCCTCTGGTCATCTCTCTCTTTCTTCCTCTGGTCTCTCTCTCTTTTTTTCCCCCCTCTGGTCCTCTCTCACTCTCTCTTTCTTCCTCTGGTCCTCTCTCTCTCTCTTTCTTCCTCTGGTCCTCTCACTCTCTTTTTTTCCCTCTGGTCCTCTCTCTCTCTCTCTTCCTCTGGTCCTCTCTCTCTCTCTCTCTTTCTTCCTCTGGTCCTCTCTCTCTCTTTTTTCCTCTGGTCCTCGCTCACTCTCTCTTTCTTCCTCTGGTCCTCTCTCTCTCTCTCTTTCTTCCTCTGGTCCTCTCTCACTCTCTCTTTTTTCGTCTGGTCCTCGCTCTCTCTCTCTCTTTTTTCCTCTGGTCCTCTCTCACTCTCTCTTTTTTCCTCTGGACCTCTCTCACTCTCTCTTTCTTCCTCTGGTCCTCTCTCACTCTCTCTTTCTTCCTCTGGTCCTCGCTCTCTCTCTCTTTCTTCCTCTGGTCCTCTCACTCTCTTTTTTTTCCTCTGGTCCTCTCTCTCTCTCTCTCTTTCTTCCTCTGGTCCTCTCTCACTCTCTCTTTCTTCCTCTGGTCCTCTCTCACTCTCTCTTTCTTCCTCTGGTCCTCTCTCACTCTCTCTTTATTCCTCTGGTCCTCTCTCTCTCTCTCTTTATTCCTCTGGTCCTCTCTCTCACTCTCTCTTTCTTCCTCTGGTCCTCTCTCTCACTCTCTCTTTCTTCCTCTGGTCCTCTCTCTCACTCTCTCTTTCTTCCTCTGGTCCTCTCTCACTCTCTTTCTTCCTCTGGTCCTCTCTCACTCTCTCTTTATTCCTCTGGTCCTCTCTCTCTCTCTTTTTTTTCCTCTGGTCCTCGCTCTCTCTCTCTCTTTCTTCCTCTGGTCCTCTCTCTCTCTCTCTTTTTTCCTCTGGTCCTCTCTCACTCTCTCTTTCTTCCTCTGGTCCTCTCTCTCTCTCTCTTTCTTCCTCTGGTCCTCTCTCACTCTCTCTTTCTTCCTCTGGTCCTCTCTCACTCTCTCTCTTTTTTCCTCTGGTCCTCTCTCACTCTCTCTCTTTTTTCCTCTGGTCCTCTCTCACTCTCTCTCTTTCTTCCTCTGGTCCTCTCTCTCTCTCTCTCTCTTTTTTCCTCTGGTCCTCTCTCACTCTCTCTTTCTTCGTCTGGTCCTCTCTCTCTCTCTCTCTTTCTTCCTCTGGTCCTCTCTCTCTCTCTCTCTTTCTTCCTCTGGTCCTCTCTCACTCTCTCTTTATTCCTCTGGTCCTCTCTCACTCTCTCTTTATTCCTCTGGTCCTCTCTCACTCTCTCTTTATTCCTCTGGTCCTCTCTCACTCTCTCTTTATTCCTCTGGTCCTCTCTCACTCTCTCTTTATTCCTCTGGTCCTCTCTCACTCTCTCTTTATTCCTCTGGTCCTCTCTCACTCTCTCTTTATTCCTCTGGTCCTCTCTCACTCTCTCTTTATTCCTCTGGTCCTCTCTCTCACTCTCTCTTTATTCCTCTGGTCCTCTCTCTCTCTCTTTTTTTTCCTCTGGTCCTCGCTCTCTCTCTCTCTTTCTTCCTCTGGTCCTCTCTCACTCTCTCTTTTTTCCTCTGGTCCTCTCTCACTCTCTCTTTCTTCCTCTGGTCCTCTCTCACTCTCTCTTTCTTCCTCTGGTCCTCTCTCACTCTCTCTTTCTTCCTCTGGTCCTCTCTCACTCTCTCTTTCTTCCTCTGGTCCTCGCTCTCTCTTTTTTTTTCCTCTGGTCCTCGCTCTCTCTTTTTTTTTCCTCTGGTCCTCTCTCTCTCTCTCTTTCTTCCTCTGGTCCTCTCTCACTCTCTCTTTCTTCCTCTGGTCCTCTCTCACTCTCTATTTCTTCCTCTGGTCCTCTCTCACTCTCTCTTTATTCCTCTGGTCCTCTCTCTCTCTCTCTTTCTTCCTCTGGTCCTCTCTCTCACTCTCTCTTTTTCCCTCTGGCCCTCTCTCTCTCTCTCTTTTTTCCTCTGGTCCTCTCTCACTCTCTCTTTTTTCCTCTGGTCCTCTCTCACTCTCTCTTTCTTCCTCTGGTCCTCTCTCACTCTCTCTTTCTTCCTCTGGTCCTCTCTCACTCTCTCTTTCTTCCTCTGGTCCTCGCTGTCTTTCTTCTTCTGGTCCTCGCTCTCTCTTTCTTCCTCTGGTCCTCTCTCTCTCTCTCTTTCTTCCTCTGGTCCTCTCTCTCTCTCTCTCTTTCTTCCTTTGGTCCTCTCTCTCTTTCTTCCTCTGGTCCTCTCTCTCTTTCTTCCTCTGGTCCTCTCTCTCTCTTTCTTCCACTGGTCCTCTCTCTCTTTCTTCCACTGGTCCTCTCTCTCTTTCTTCCTCTGGTCATCTCTCTCTTTCTTCCTCTGGTCATCTCTCTCTTTCTTCCTCTGGTCATCTCTCTCTTTCTTCCTCTGGTCTCTCTCTCTCTCTTTTTTTCCCCTCTGGTCCTCTCTCTCTTTCTCTTTCTTCCTCTGGTCCTCTCTCTCTCTCTTTCTTCCTCTGGTCCTCTCTCTCTCTCTCTCTCTTTCTTCCTCTGGTCCTCTCTCACTCTCTTTTTATTCCTCTGGTCCTCGCTCTCTCTCTCTTTTTTCCTCTGGTCCTCTCTCACTCTCTCTTTCTTCCTCTGGTCCTCTCTCTCTCTCTCTTTTTTCCTCTGGTCCTCTCTCACTCTCTCTTTCTTCTTCTGGTCCTCTCTCACTCTCTCTTTCTTCTTCTGGTCCTCTCTCACTCTCTCTTTCTTCCTCTGGTCCTCTCTCTCTCTCTCTTTCTTCCTCTGGTCCTCTCTCACTCTCTTTCTTCCTCTGGTCCTCTCTCTCTCTCTCTTTCTTCCTCTGGTCCTCTCTCTCTCTCTCTTTCTTCCTCTGGTCCTCTCTCACTCTCTCTTTCTTCCTCTGGTCCTCTCTCTCTCTCTCTTTCTTCCTCTGGTCCTCTCTCACTCTCTCTTTCTTCCTCTGGTCCTCTCTCACTCTCTCTTTCTTCCTCTGGTCCTCTCTCACTCTCTCTTTCTTCCTCTGGTCCTCTCTCTCTCTCTTTCTTCCTCTGGTCCTCTCTCTCTCTCTCTTTCTTCCTCTGGTCCTCTCTCTCTCTCTCTCTCTTTCTTCCTCTGGTCCTCTCTCTCTCTCTCTCTTTCTTCCTCTGGTCCTCTCTCTCTCTCTCTCTCTTTCTTCCTCTGGTCCTCTCTCTCTCTCTCTCTTTCTTCCTCTGGTCCTCTCTCTCTCTCTCTCTTTCTTCCTCTGGTCCTCTCTCTCTCTCTCTCTTTCTTCCGCTGGTCCTCTCTCTCTCTCTCTCTTTCTTCCTCTGGTCCTCTCTCTCTCTCTTTTTCCTCTGTTTCTCTGGTCCTCTCTCTCTTTCTTCCTTTATTTCCTCTTTACTAATGGCCTTTTCCCACCCTCTGTCTATCCCTCCTCTCCCCCCAGACACTCAGTAGGGGACACTAAGCAGCCCTTCTGTCTCCAGTCGTGTGTGAAGCCACTGGAGTATGCTGTGGCCATCCACGAGGCTGGGACAGAGAAGGTACACCGCTATGTGGGGATGGAGCCCAGCGGACTCAAATTCAACAAGCTCTACCTGGATGAGGAAGGTGGGTAAGGGAACCCTTTGCTCCTGTTGCTGTACATTACTGTCTTGCGGGTGTTTTGTTAGTTTGGTGGACAAATATGATTTGATTTCAGTACAAGTTAAGACCACGTAAGTTCAGGTTGATAGGATCTTCTACTTTCTACCACGTGGACGTGATGTCAGCTCTCGAAGAAAGACTTAGTCTCCAAATAGTGAAGCATCATTGTACTTCTGTGACCATACTGTACTCTGTCTTAACTCTGATAATAACCAACTTGTGTTTTGTGTGCCTAGACAAACCCCACAACCCCATGGTGAATGCTGGAGCCATTGTGATTAGCTCTCTTATCAAGGTAACTAGACAGACAGTCTACAGACCACACTATACATGGTGTGAGTATATCCTGTAACTAGACAGTCTACAGACCACACTATACATGGTGTGAGTATATCCTGTAACTAGACAGACCACACTACACATGGTGTGAATATATCCTGTAACTAGACAGACCACACTACACATGGTGTGAATATATCCTGTAACTAGACAGACCACACGACACATGGTGTGAATATATCCTGTAACTAGACAGACCACACTACACATGGTGTGAATATATCCTGTAACTAGACAGACCACACTATACATGGTGTGAATATATCCTGTAACTAGACAGACCACACTATACATGGTGTGAGTATATCCTGTAACTAGACAGACCACACTACCCATGGTGTGAGTATATCCTGTAACTAGGCAGACCACACTACACATGGGGAGAGTATATCCTGTAACTAGACAGACCACACTACACATGGTGAGTATATCCTGTAACTAGACAGACCACACTACACATGGTGTGAGTATATCCTGTAACTAGACAGACCACACTATACATGGTGTGAATATATCCTGTAACTAGACAGACCACACTATAAATGGTGTGAATATATCCTGTAACTAGACAGACCACACTATACATGGTGTGAATATATCCTGTAACTAGACAGACCACACTATACATGGTGTGAGTATATCCTGTAACTAGACAGACCACACTACACATGGTGTGAGTATATCCTGTAACTAGACAGACCACACTACCCATGGTGAGAATATATCCTGTAACTAGGCAGACCACACTACACATGGTGTGAATATATCCTGTAACTAGACAGACCACACTATACATGGTGTGAGTATATCCTGTAACTAGACAGACCACACTACACATGGTGAGTATATCCTGTAACTAGACAGACCACACTACACATGGTGTGAATATATCCTGTAACTAGACAGACCACACTACACATGGTGAGTATATCCTGTAACTAGGCAGACCACAGTACACATGGTGTGAATATATCCTGTAACTAGACAGACCACACTATACATGGTGTGAGTATATCCTGTAACTAGACAGACCACACTACACATGGTGTGAGTATATCCTGTAACTAGACAGACCACACTACACATGGTGTGAATATATCCTATAACTAGACAGACCACACTACACATGGTGTGAATATATCCTGTAACTAGACAGACCACACTACACATGGTGTGAATATATCCTGTAACTAGACAGACCACACTACACATGGTGTGAATATATCCTGTAACTAGGCAGACCACACTACACATGGTGTGAATATATCCTGTAACTAGGCAGACCACACTATACATGGTGTGAGTATATCCTGTAACTAGACAGACCACACTATACATGGTGTGAATATATCCTGTAACTAGGCAGACCACACTATACATGGTGTGAGTATATCCTGTAACTAGACAGACCACACTATACATGGTGAGAATATATCCTGTAACTAGACAGACCACACTACACATGGTGTGAGTATATCCTGTAACTAGACAGACCACACTATACATGGTGTGAGTATATCCTGTAACTAGACAGACCACACTACACATGGTGTGAATATATCCTGTAACTAGACAGACCACACTACACATGGTGTGAGTATATCCTGTAACTAGACAGACCACACTATACATGGTGTGAGTATATCCTGTAACTAGACAGACCACACTACACATGGTGTGAATATATCCTGTAACTAGACAGACCACACTACACATGGTGTGAATATATCCTGTAACTAGACAGACCACACTATAAATGGTGTGAGTATATCCTGTAACTAGACAGACCACACTACACATGGTGTGAATATATCCTGTAACTAGGCAGACCACACTACACATGGTGTGAGTATATCCTGTAACTAGACAGACCACACTACACATGGTGTGAATATATCCTGTAACTAGACAGACCACACTATACATGGTGAGAATATATCCTGTAACTAGACAGACCACACTACACATGGTGTGAGTATATCCTGTAACTAGACAGACCACACTATACATGGTGTGAGTATATCCTGTAACTAGACAGACCACACTACACATGGTGTGAATATATCCTGTAACTAGACAGACCACACTACACATGGTGTGAGTATATCCTGTAACTAGACAGACCACACTATACATGGTGTGAGTATATCCTGTAACTAGACAGACCACACTACACATGGTGTGAATATATCCTGTAACTAGACAGACCACACTACACATGGTGTGAATATATCCTGTAACTAGACAGACCACACTATAAATGGTGTGAGTATATCCTGTAACTAGACAGACCACACTACACATGGTGTGAATATATCCTGTAACTAGGCAGACCACACTATACATGGTGTGAGTATATCCTGTAACTAGACAGACCACACTATACATGGTGTGAGTATATCCTGTAACTAGACAGACCACACTACACATGGTGTGAGTATATCCTGTAACTAGGCAGACCACACTACACATGGTGTGAATATATCCTGTAACTAGGCAGACCACACTATACATGGTGTGAGTATATCCTGTAACTAGACAGACCACACTATACATGGTGTGAGTATATCCTGTAACTAGACAGACCACACTACACATGGTGTGAATATATCCTGTAACTAGGCAGACCACACTACACATGGTGTGAGTATATCCTGTAACTAGACAGACCACACTACACATGGTGTGAATATATCCTGTAACTAGACAGACCACACTACACATGGTGTGAATATATCCTGTAACTAGACAGACCACACTACACATGGTGTGAGTATATCCTGTAACTAGGCAGACCACACTATACATGGTGTGAGTATATCCTGTAACTAGACAGACCACACTACACATGGTGTGAGTATATCCTGTAACTAGACAGACCACACTACACATGGTGTGAATATATCCTGTAACTAGACAGACCACACTACACATGGTGAGAGTATATCCTGTAACTAGACAGACCACACTACACATGGTGAGAGTATATCCTGTAACTAGACAGACCACACTATACATGGTGTGAGTATATCCTGTAACTAGACAGACCACACTACACATGGTGTGAGTATATCCTTTAACTAGACAGACCACACTACACATGGTGTGAATATATCCTGTAACTAGACAGACCACACTACACATGGTGTGAATATATCCTGTAACTAGACAGACCACACTACACATGGTGAGAATATATCCTGTAACTAGACAGACCACACTACACATGGTGAGTATATCCTGTAACTAGACAGACCACACTACACATGGTGAGAGTATATCCTGTAACTAGACAGACCACACTACACATGGTGTGAATATATCCTGTAACTAGACAGACCACACTACACATGGTGTGAGTATATCCTGTAACTAGACAGACCACACTACACATGGTGAGAGTATATCCTGTCTGACTTTAAATATTCCCCTTAAAACATCCACTCTCAATGATGCATCAGTGATATTCATCACTGTCATTATTTGCTAAATCCACTCAGTGTTTTACAAGCAAATGTACACAACAAACCAAGATCCAGGTCATCTGTAAATCTTTGACCCAAAGCTGACGTGGGTTTGGCTTTGTCCCGTTGAAACATGCAGCTCTAAACACACACACACGGCCTCTCTGGCACGTAAGGTAGATCGTAGTCACATGTACAGTAGGGTAGTCGGTAGGGTAGTCGGTAGTGTTGACCCTGGTTCTGCCAGCTTTACTGCTCTCCTGTCACCCCCACACCGTGCTGGGGAGGGACCCTGGGACCGGTGGGACCATCACCCCCACACCGTGCTGGGGAGGGACCCTGGGACCGGTGGGACCATCACCCTCACACCGTGCTGGGGAGGGACCCTGGGACCGGTGGGACCATCACCCCCACACCGTGCTGGGGAGGGACCCTGGGACCGGTGGGACCATCACCCCCACACCGTGCTGGGGAGGGACCCTGGGACCGGTGGGACCATCACCTCCACACCGTGCTGGGGAGGGACCCTGGGACCGGTGGGACCATCACCCTCACACCGTGCTGGGGAGGGACCCTGGGACCGGTGGGACCATCACCCTCACACCGTGCTGGGGAGGGACCCTGGGACCGGTGGGACCATCACCCCCACACCGTGCTGGGGAGGGACCCTGGGATCGGTGGGACCATCACCCCCACACCGTGCTGGGGAGGGACCGGTGGGACCATCACCCCCACACCGTGCTGGGGAGGGACCCTGGGACCGGTGGGACCATCACCCCCACACCGTGCTGGGGAGGGACCCTGGGACCGGTGGGACCATCACCCTCACACCGTGCTGGGGAGGGACCCTGGGACCGGTGGGACCATCACCCCCACACCGTGCTGGGGAGGGACCCTGGGATCGGTGGGACCATCACCCCCACACCGTGCTGGGGAGGGACCGGTGGGACCATCACCCCCACACCGTGCTGGGGAGGGACCCTGGGACCGGTGGGACCATCACCCCCACACCGTGCTGGGGAGGGACCCTGGGACCGGTGGGACCATCACCCTCACACCGTGCTGGGGAGGGACCCTGGGACCGGTGGGACCATCAGTTTAACCAATTAACGGAGCACTTTGGAGAGGTGGTGCGTGTGTGTTGTTATCCCAGGCAGAGAGAGAGAAAGGTACATGGACAGAGCAGGCGAGTTTAACTGATATATAGCTATATATAACTGCTATAAAGACAGCGGGGGCCCCAGGCATATGGGGCCCCAGGCAAAGGGGGCCCCAGGCAAAGGGGGCCCCAGGCAAAGGAGGCCCCAGGCAAAGGGGGCTCCAGGTGGAAGTTAGCCTGAAGGAATAACAGGAGGGTTTAAGTCTGATTTCTGCCTATCGGTTCAGAATTCATCTTTAATTTAATAGATATACTTAAATAAAACTATTACTGTGTAATGCTTCTTTGTGACGCAAACAATCTTATTTATACCCCAATACTGGACATTTGGGTTCACTTGGGCCATCACAGCTATGCTCTATAATTTATATAAAGTAGCCAGCCCCCTTAAAAAATTTATTCCGAACCAAATCCACCTTTAACCTCTCAATGCTGGGTCAGTGATACACCTCTTTCAGACCAGGTCCTGTTGCTTTGGAACAGGTGAATTATTGCAGCTGTACTACAGAGAGTTCCTGTAATATCCTGAGACTTCAGATAACCAGTGTCTTTATTCAGACACCGTCTACTGTGATAACTGCTTGTTTTTGTCACCTTGTACAGGAGTAGACATTAGGACTTCAAGATGTGTGATCATTCATACTGTTAAAAGTGTGTTGAGCCTACTGAGTCCCGAAGCCCTGTAGAACATCGCCACCCGGTGGCTGACTACTGAAAAGGTTTTGATGTGGTGACTTATCGTTTACACTGCTGTTCTGTCTGTCTTTCTGTGTGTCACCAGCCCGGTTCAAATAAGGCAGAGAAGTTTGACTATGTAAGTAGATAGACTTAATGTGTGTCATCATTCAGTATCATTCTAACGTAGTCCTATACAATGCAACATGATACCTTACAATATATTAATATACGATATCTCTCATCCTCTCCTCAGATGATGGAGTTTATCAAGAAGATGGCCGGTCGAGAGTACGTGGGGTTCAGCAATGCCACGTGAGTTTTAGTTCATGTCTTCGTTTTCGAAAGCAGAGTTATTCTCTCTGTTTTTTATATTATTGATGTTGTTGTTGACTCTCTGTGTCTCAGGTTCCAGTCTGAAAAAGAAACAGGCGACAGAAATTTTGCAATTGGATACTACCTCAAAGAGAAGAAGGTCAGTGAGGGACAGTGGCGATGGGAACATTTTAATTACAGTAGTTCTGGGACACACCTCCTGATAACTTTCTAGCTACTACTCAGGTCAGGAGTTTTGTGCACCAGAACGGTTTTGATCCCTCACTGTGTGATGGTTATGTGATAATAATATTTGAGATATTCTGTACCAGTATGAAATATTGATCATAGGAACTGATTTCCATCTGCAGTGTTTTCCCACTGGGGCCGAAATGATTGATGCGCTGGACTTCTATTTCCAGGTAAACTACACTTCCTCGGGTAAACTTTATCACACTGTGATAGTGTATGTGGTTTTGCTATTTCTGGTAGTGCGTCATTATGCTGATTTGTGACTGAACGTTATCATAAAGCATTACCCTATTTACTTGCAGTGCATATGAGTCACAGACACTGGAGCGGTTTCCCAGACATAAATTAGGCTTAGTCCTCGACTAAAAAAGTTATTTCAATGGAGATTCTCCATAGACTTCTTAGTTCAGTACTAGGCTTAATATGTGTCTGGGAAACGGAGCCTACATGTTTCTCTCTCTATATCATTGTTTGAGTAAATAAATGATTTCCTTTCAGCTGTGTTCCATAGAGGTGACCTGTGAGTCTGGGAGTGTCATGGCCGCCACGCTGGCCCACGGGGGGATCTGCCCAATCACCGGCGAGCGCGTCCTGAGTGCCGAGGCTGTAAGGAACACCCTGAGTCTCATGCACTCTTGCGGCATGTACGACTTCTCTGGACAGATGGCCTTCCATGTAAGTCATACTGTAGTCATACTGTAGTTATACAGTAGTCATATAGTACTCATACTGTAGTCATATGGTAGTTATTAAACAGTAGTTATACAGTAGTTATACAGTAGTCATACAGTAGTTATACAGTAGTCATATAGTAGTTATAAAGTAGTCATATAATAGTAGTTATACAGTAGTCATATAGTAGTTATAAAGTAGTCATATAATAGTTATAAAGTAGTCATATAATAGTTATAAAGTAGTCATACTGTAGTCATATAGTAGTTATTAAACAGTAGTCATAGTAGTCATATAGTAGTTATAAAGTAGTCATAGTAGTTATAAAGTAGTCATATAGAAGTCATATAGTAGTTATATAGTAGTCATAGTAGTTAAATAGAAGTCATATAGTAGTTATTAAACAGGAGTCATAGTAGTTATAAAGTAGTCAAAGAAGTTTTAAAATAGTTATATAGTAGTCATAAAGTAGTTATATAGTAGTCATGAAGTAGTTATATAGTAGTTATATAGTAGTCATAAAGTAGTTATATAGTAGTCATAAAGTAGTTATATAGTAGTCATGAAGTAGTTATATAGTAGTTATATAGTAGTCATAAAGTAGTCGTAAAGTAGTTATATAGTTGTCATATAGTAGTTATACAGTAGTTATATAGTAGTTATATAGTTGTCATATAGTAGTTATACAGTAGTTATATAGTAGTTATATAGTAGTCATAAAGTAGTTATATAGTAGTCGTAAAGTAGTTATATAGTTGTCATATAGTAGTTATACAGTAGTAATGAATATAGTCATAAAGTAGTCTGGGCCCCAAGTGACTGAGCCCTAGCTGAGGGAAAAGTGCAACTGCCAACACTATAGTCCAAAAGGATACATTCTAATGACAAGTATCTCACATAAGCATATTATATAAATAAAACATCTTATTTATATATGTCACCCAACTAATTCTGATTCATCCGCCACATCCCAAATAAGGACCGGTTGCGCTCTGCTGATGTTGGTGGGATTTGGAGGATGATGGAGGCAACGGGAAAGAGCAGATCCACAAAGTCCCTTCCACCAGGTGGCTGATGAGATACGTTGGCACGACTGCCATATTGCAACTCCATCCCAAAGCCCTTACTTGGAAGTGTACTTCACCAGACTGTCAAGAACCTTACCCTCATCCAGGCCAAGGTGGCAAGACATGGTAGTGATGACACCATAGGCCTTGTTGATCTCTGCACCAGACAGGATGCTCTTGCCAGCATACTTGGGTCCAACATGTATGCTGCTGCGTGTATGGGCTTCTTGATCTATTTCAGAACTGCAGTTTCCACGGCTTGGAGCAACAGTGAAGTGAGCAGGGCAGTACGGATTTCTTCTCTTATATCTGCAAGCAGAGTCTGAACATCAGACAGGATGACATTGTCTCCCTCAATCCGTGCAATGGCTACGGCAGTTTCAGGCTGCTTACCACTCTCAAAATACATCATCCAGGAGGATCCTCTTGATGGGGCTCTCCATATCGGCAGACTGATATGACCATTTCTTGGAGAGACTCCTTCCCCTCCAGAAGACTGTCAAACATGATGGCAACGCCACCCCAATGGGTGTTGCTGGGCAGCTTCAATGTGGTGCTCTTATTCATCTCACTTTGCTTGGTGAGGTAGATTGCTGCTATAACTTGATGACCCTTCACATACCTAACCATTTCCTTGGCTCTCTTGTAGAGTGTATCCATTGTTTTCAGTGCCATGATGTCTTTGAGGAGCAGATTCAATGCATGAGCAGCACAGCCAATGGGTGTGATGTGAGGGTAGGACTCCTCCACTTTAGACCAAGCAGCCTTCATGTTCGCAGCATTGTTTGTCACCAGTGCAAATACCTTCTATGGTCCAAGGTCATTGATGACTGCCTTCAGCCTATCTGCAATGTGGAGACCAGTGTGTCTGTTGTGCCTTGTGTCTGTGCTCTTGTAAAATACTGGTTGAGGGGTAGAGATGATGTAGTTAATTATTCCTTGCCCACGAACATTCGACCACCCATCAGAGATGATTGCAATACAGTCTGCTTTCTCTATGATTTGCTCGACCTTCACTTAAACTCTTTTGAACTCTGCATTCAGCAAATGAGTAGATAAAGCATGTCTGGTTGGAGGGGTGTATGCTGGGCGAAGAACATTCAGAAATCTCTTCCAATACACATTGCCTGTGAGCATCAGAGTTGAACCAGTTCCATACACAGCTCAAGCAAGACATTCATCAGCATTTCTCTGACTACGTTCCTCCATTGAGTCAAAAAAAACCTTCTGATTCCAGGAGGACCATGAGCTGTTGCTATCAATAAGGTGTCTGATTCATAATTTTCACCTCGAATAGAAGTAGAGGGTCTTTTGTCAGAGGTTGCTTGTTGTGAGCGCTGAGGGAACTTTATGCACTTGACCAGATGATTCTGCATTTTTGTTTATATTCTTCACATATGATTTGGCAAAGTATTTGCAAATGTACACAGCTTTTCCTTCTACATTAGCTGCAGTGAAATGTCTCCACACATCACATAGTGCCCGTGACATTTTCCTGTAAAGATGAGTAAAGAAAATGTAAAAATACAATTCCATATACAGATAAATAGTTAATCAGTTAGACTAAACAACTCCTTTGTAAGATAAATGTTTTAAAATTAAACATGTTTGGAAACAGGTGAATTAACACTCCTCAGTTAGCAGGCTCAAGTAAGCTAAAACGCACATTGTAGCAAAAACTAACTAGCAGTAATTGTTAAAAAGTTAGAAATGATTTAAACACACTTTGCTGTAGGCTACTATTTACTAGTAAAAAAAAAGAATGTGTGTCATTTAAAATATATTCACCTCATCCAGTATTGTAATCAAAACTTACCAGAAAGCATGTAGTCCCTGGCTCAGACAGTATGTAGTCCCTGGCTCAGACAGTGTAGTAGTGTGGGCTCAATAGCATCTCAATAGTGTGCAAGATCTTGAAAATCAGCTGTACATGTGATGGAAGAATGCACTGTGCATGCAGAGGGTTGCAATTCCATTGAATTGGGGATAGTTTAACCAAAATATGCCACAAGACTTAGAATTGCCTTGTGTATCCCACAAAAAGGTTCACTGTTATAAACTAACTTTTTTAATGAATTTAAGCAAAATTCCTCAAATTCCAGGGCTTAACTGTTTAAAAAAAAAATCCGAAAAAAAATCAAGAAATTTACCGGAAAGTTTTCCACACCTTTGCAACCATAGTATTCAGACACCTTTACTCAGTACTTTGTTGAAGCATCTTTGGCAGCGATTACAGCCCTGAGTTTTCTTTGGTATGACGCTACAAGCGTTTGTCTGGCCACATACAAAACATAAAGGCCTGATTGGTTGAGTTGAGTTTATTTGATTTTTACAGGGACAGTGCACATTAATCAACGTTTCAGTAAAAGTGCCGGTTTTAGCCAGCCGGGCTAATATTCAGTGCTGCAGAGATGGTTGTCCTTCTGGAAGGTTCTCCCATCTCCACAGAGGAACTCTGGAGTTCTGTCAGAGTGACCATTGGGTTTTTGGTCACTTTCTTGCTCAGTTTGGCCAGGTGGCCAACTATAGGAAGAGTCTTGGTGGTTCCAAACTTCTTCCATTTAAGAATGATTGAGTCCACTGAGTTCTTGGGGACCTTCAATACTGCAAACATTTTTTGGTACCATTCTCCTGATCTGTGCCTCGACACAATGCTGACTCAGAGCTCTACGGACAATTCCTTCGACCTCATGGCTTGGTTTTTGCTCTGACATGCACTGTCAACTGTGGGACCTTATATAGACAGGTGTGTACCTTTCCAAATCATGTCCAATCAATTGAATTTACCACAGGTGGACTCCAATTAAGTTGTAGAAACATCTCAAGGATGATCAATGGAAACAGGATGCACCTGATCTCAAATTATAGTCTCATAGCAAATGTTCTGAATACCTATGTAAATAAGGTATCTGTTTTTTATTTTTAATACATTTGCAAAAATGTCTACAAACCTTATTTTGCATTGTCATTATGGGGTATTGAGTGTAAATTGAGGAAATTTTAGAATAAGGCTGTAACGTAACAAAATGTGGGAAAAGTGAAGGGATCTGAATACTTCCTGAATACACTGTATCTGTATTAGTCATTTAGTAAACTGTTTTAAATACCATGTATTAATAGTATCTTTAGTTGGATGGTTTTAACGGACACTTTGATCATAACCTGTATGGCACCTGTATGCTTCTCTCCCAGGTGGGCTTGCCTGCTAAGTCTGGGGTGTCAGGAGCAGTTCTGTTGGTGGTTCCTAACGTCATGGGAGTGATGTGTTGGTCTCCTCCGTTAGACAGGGTTGGAAACAGTGTCCGGGGAATACACTTCTGCCAGGTAGCCCATTTTACACATGATGTATGACACAATGACTGAATTACTTGTACAGAGTGAGCACTTGCATGTACAGAGTGAGAAATGCTTGTGTACTCTGTATGAATGTGTTACGAAGTCCTCATATAGGTACTCTTTAAATAGCGTTAACCACATGCAACATGTATCAAGTTTTCGCTTCCCCATAACTATCTGCTTTTTCTGTCTTGGTCTTGCAGGAGCTGGTGTCTTCGTTTAACTTCCACAACTATGACAACCTGAGACACTTGGTCAAGAAGCAGGACCCTCGAAGGCAGGACGGGGATGATAGGGTAAGGGATTTTGAGAGTTATGAGCGCTTTTTATGAAAATCTAATCAAATTGTATTGGTCACATACACATGGTTAGCAGATGTTATTGCGAGTGTAGCGAAATGCTTGTGCTTCTAGTTCCAACAGTGCAGTAATATCTAACAAGTAATCTAACAATTCCACAACAACTACCTAATACACACAAATCTAAGTAAAGGAATAGAATATATACACATAAATATATATACTCTTATTCCATCCCTTTACTTAGATTTGTGTGTATTAGGTAGTTGTTGTGGAATTGTTACGGTAAACATACCAACAATTGAACATATTTGCTAGAAAATGAATTGAGGTTGAAGTTTGCTCTTGTTATGATGAGCACTGTGACTGACATGGGGGCGGTGTTGTCTCCCGGTGTCCCGCCCAGTCTAAGGTGTATTTATCTCTGCTAAATCTGTAGAACAAATCTGTGGTGAGCCTGATGTTTGCAGCCTACAGTGGAGATGTGTCAGCCCTCAGAAGGTAAAATACCAAATAAAGGAGTCGACAGAAGGAGGGTTTATGTTTTACTTAGTTTCAACCCGAAGTCACATGCTGGAGATGTCACTCTCTCTCCTCTCTACTAATCCTTCACAATAACTATTGATGTCACTCTCTCTCCTCTCTACTAATCCTTCACAATAACTATTGATGTCACTCTCTCTCCTCTCTACTAATCCTTCACAGTAACTCTTGATGTCACTCTCTCTCCTAACTACTAAAATCCTTCACAGGTATCTCTTGATGTCACTCTCTCTCCTCTCTACTAATCCTTCACAGTAACTCTTGATGTCACTCTCTCTCCTCTCTACTAATCCTTCACAGTAACTCTTGATGTCACTCTCTCTCCTAACTACTAAAATCGTTCACAGTAACTCTTGATGTCACTCTCTCTCCTAACTACTAAAATCCTTCACAGTAACTCTTGATGTCACTCTCCCAGTAACTCTTGATGTCACTCTCTCTCCTCTCTGCTAATCCTTCACAGTAACTATCGGTGTCACTCCTCTACTAATCCTTCACAGTAACTCTGGATGTCACTCTCTCCTAAGTTCTAATCCTTCACAGTAACTCTTGATGTCACTCACACTCTTCTCTACTAATCCTTCACCATAACTATTGATGTCACACTCTCTCCTCTCTACTAATCCTTCACAGTAACTCTGGATGTCACTCTCTTCTCACTACTAATCCTTCACAGTAACTCTGGATGTCACTCTCTTCTCACTACTAATCCTTCACAGTAACTCTGGATGTCACTCTCTTCTCACTACTAATCCTTCACAGTAACTCTGGATGTCACTCTCTTCTCACTACTAATCCTTCACAGTAACTCTGGATGTCACTCTCTTCTCACTACTAATCCTTCACAGTAACTATTGATGTCACTCTCTCTCCTAGCTGCTAATCCTTCATAGTAACTCTTGATGTCACTCTCTCCTAGCTACTAATCCTTCACAGTAACTCTTTGAAATGAGGAATACTATGTAGAATATAGCTTGTCTCCTATCCTCTGAGGTTTGCTCTGTCATTGATGGACATGGAGCTGAAGGACTATGACTCTAGGACCGCGCTACACGTGGCTGCTGGTGAGGGTGAGTTTCTCTCCACTGGTGGCATTGGCTCTTCAAAATGTTCTTCAATGTGATGTTCTGGTGCCTCTTGGGTAATTCAGACAGCTGATTGAGGACCTTATTACTGATGAATGTGATGTTCTGGTGCCTCTTGGGTAATTCAGACAGCTGATTGAGGACCTTATTACTGATGAATGTGATGTTCTGGTGCCTCTTGGGTAATTCAGACAGCTGATTGAGGACCTTATTACGGATGAATGTGATGTTCTGGTGCCTCTTGGGTAATTCAGACAGCTGATTGAGGACCGTATTACTGATGAATGTGATGTTCTGGTGCCTCTTGGGTAATTCAGACAGCTGATTGAGGACCGTATTACTGATGAATGTGATGTTCTGGTGCCTCTTGGGTAATTCAGACAGCTGATTGAGGACCGTATTACTGATGAATGTGATGTTCTGGTGCCTCTTGGGTAATTCAGACAGCTGATTGAGGACCTTATTACTGATGAATGTGTTTGTTTTTTTATGACCGTGTTTTTCTTTCTGTTTGCATTTTGTATTTATATTGATGTATGTGGTTTCTGTCATTTATATAATTCAGGGCTCATCTGTATGATTCCCTGATAAAATAAAGGTTAAATAAAATAAAATGTCTTATAATGCTGCATAGTGATGTTATAGATACTTATGAGTTGTTATTACAGCTTCTAGCAAGTGTTATAATGCAGTAGAACTGTATCATAAGGAATTATGTATGTGTGCCTCTTAGCAAGTGTTACCGGGCTAAGATACCTCTTTTGTGCTTTGTCCTCAGGCCATGTGGATGTGGTACGGTTCCTAACAGACGCCTGCAAAGTGAACCCCTTTGTGAAAGACCGGTACGGTAGTATTCATCTACCCCTCCATCCATCTATAGCAATCTCTATTGACGTTTCCTCCAACCTAACAACATCCCGTAGCTACTATTTTCCCAGCCTCTCATGTCTTATTTCTCCATCTCATTCGGTCCTCTGTGGCCATTGTCTTTATTGAGAGGTAGTTATTTTTGAATAACTTCTGACATGCTTCATCTGTCTTCTGTCTCATCTCTACCACCTCCCTCCAGGTGGGGCAACATTCCCCTCGATGATGCCATGCAGTTTGGCCACAGTGCCGTGGTGAAGGTCCTACAGGATTACCAGGTGGCCTGCCAGGAACAGGAGAGACTACCAGTGGCTGATACCATACCCATAGCCCCCAAACTAGAGACTGTAGAAGGCATGGTGTGATCACGGGCCGTATGTGTCAAGCGTCTCCCATTAGGAGTGCTGATCCGAGATCAATTTTTGCGTAATGAAACACATTATTATAGACGCGGAGAACAGTGATTGTAGATCAACACCCCACCTTGATAAATGGGTCCAGGACCATCAGGATCTATTAATTAGGCCCCAAACAGAAGAAAACAGATTGAAACATGGAGAGACTTCCTCAAGTTGTCCAATAAAAACAAAAACATTCATTTTAATTTCTGTTGCAAATAAGTGTGTGTCCCAAGTGGCATTCTATTTCCTATAGACCTTTAGTGCACTACTATTGGTTAGTAGTGTGTGTGTGTGTGTAGGGAATAGGGTGCTATTTGGGATGCTCCCGAGTGTTATTCCTCCCATCAGGACTTTCTCTGGGTACATCCCAATAATGTCTCCTTTCTCCTGAAGTGTTCACTACTTCCCACAAATCTAAAATAGTTGAATTAATGGAGGCACGGGCTAGTTTCTTATACCAGTCATTACCTTTAATATTGGTGAAGGGAAGTTAACAAGTGCACACTTTGAGAGGAAGGAGAGATAATTGGGGCAGAGTCCCCTATCTTGTATGCAGTATTTACTCCTCTCATTCAGTCAGAGATAAGACTTGTAACAACAATTGTTGGGCTGCATTCCGGTACATATACTGATTCTAACTATTACGAACTTAGCAGAGGTCATTTTGTCAACAATAACGAAAAATATTCGGCCACAACTTATTTTTCCTGACTAAAACTATGACAAGACGCCCAGGGGGGAAAAAAATCAACTTACAAATAGTTTTTAATTTTAGTTGACGTTAAATGTAACAAGATGAGAAGTTCACCTGAGACTAATGGTCATTCGATTTGACATGACGCTCCTTCTGATCTGTTTCGTCCAATCAGAAGCATGCATGCCTTTTAATGCAATCGTCTCTCTGACAGAATGAACGTTCTTTCATGTGCGCAGTCTACTTGAGCTTATTATAGCCCTGCCCGCCCTTCCAACATACACAGCTCCCGGCGGTCACTTCAATCGTCTCTCTTTTCATCTGATGCGCAGGCAGGGAACTTCTAAATTGTAGCTAACCTCTATTCTGTTAAGAACCAATGTTCAAACTGGCCATTTTTGCTTTGATCACTTCCAAAGCCATATTTTGCCATTTGCGCTGATATTCATCTGTGTTGCTACTCTCGCGTTCCGCAAATGCGAGTTGCAGTTCATTTTTACCCGATTGGAAATACTACTGCTATTTACTGAATATCAGGAGTACAACAATAATTCTGGCATTGCTGGAAAACTCAGATTCTCCCCTTTTTCAATTGATTCGCAGAATATGCACATGGTGGAAGTTAGGGGTAGCCTAAATATTAATTATTTAATGGAAAAATGACTAAATGACTGTGACTAAAACCAGACATAAATTGTCCAGAGTTTGGACTGATAATCTTAAACTAAGAAGGATAAAATGACTAAAATGTGACTAAGATGAAAAGCCATTTTAGTAAAAAGACAAACTAATTCTAAAATAGATGCCAAAATTAACACTGCTGGGTACCCGTCTGTTTGTGGCATCAAGGTATAACCGGGAGTTCACACGATAGCACAGACAGTTCTGGGACCTTTTGCCAATTCATATACGTCACTTTCACAACACACAACTGACCTATACTATACCTTTTTTTAAGGGCATCATGAAATGCCCTAATACAGCTTGCCAATATCTTTGGCTTTGCTGTGTATTGGGGAACATTAGCACGTTGTTGATACATTAGCTGAGGTTGTGCTACAACAGACGGATACTTCTAAGATCCAGTAATGAAGGAGTTCAGATGTCATGGTGACTGTTGTTTCAGTCATGTGTTTGGCCTCATTTGAGTACCTGGGGCTCTGTTGCAATATCACTCGGAGTGAAGCAATGTATTGGCTATGCATTCTCAGTGGTGTGTGTGTGTGTAGCAGCAGAAAGAATGGTCAACTCTCAAACTGATGGTTCATGAAAGTTTAATGCGGTACCATTTCCATAAACACACCGTAAGAGCTGATGGAGAAACAAACCAAAAATGCTCTTACAATACAGTCCGCAAACAATACACTTTTACACAACTTTACATTAGCGTGCTTCATACATCAAATGCATCAATATGTATGAGAATGTCTACCCCAAATAGTTGATTACGATGCTAATTGCTTGCTAATGTGGCGCGAGATGAACTACTATATTAGCCAGCACAAAGTGGCGCTAGGCTACAGCTAATAACGTCATATTGCTAGCAGACTTTAGAACATCAGTTACAACACAAATATCCGTTCAGTGTACGTTCAAAAATAATTAGATTTGAAATAAGACCAATATTGAAAAACAGTAAATACCTTGCTCTCTTTCCAGTTAGGTGCTAAGTTTGACGTTGTTTTCTTGAATACTTGGAACAACCTCCTTCACAAAAAGTTATTTTCCTTTTTCTCCCGTGCCCGTTTCCCATATACCCTTTGACCTTATATCAGAGAAGGCAAAAAAAAAATCTGCTGTCAAAATAAGTCACACTAAACTGTTAAATATACAGTGAGGTTTGAAAGATCTTCTTTTTTTTTTTTACGAGAGTCCAAATATTGAGCAGACATTGATCTGGCACTCGTTTTTAGGGGTTAATTTACAGTCTGCTAGAATGGACATTGGGACGTCGCTGGAGTTTGTTCATATTTAGTTACATATTTCTAAAGAGAACATGTCTACAAGTCTGTGCCTTACTTTATTTAACTTGATCCTTTATGTACATTATTGGAGATCTACGTCCATGAATGTAACACGTACCAATAAATGTAGTTAACCAATGTGGAACGTTGAGATACGAGGGGAAACTGTGACTACAGCATTCCTCTGGTGTGAAATCGAGCACATGTGCAAACATTGAATTGGACTTTGTGTAAATACTGTATTGCTTACATGTAAATAAGTGTATTCCCTAATGCCTGATTCTTTTGTTGAAGATATTCTCTAGCAACACTGTGTGGTATGTTTTAACTTGTTCTTCATCACTTCAATTCACTGGTGGGATTTTTATGTCATGATTATTTTAAATGTCTGAATTATGAAAGAGATGATCTATTAAAACTCTGACCCCCTCTGGTGGCATTTTCTAAACAATGCATAATATTGTATACTACCATCATAAAGTAAATTTAGCTTTCAAAACTTTAAGTCCTACAAACTCATACTTAGTACTATTAGAAAGTTGAGAAAGTTAAGAAAGGAGTCAGAAACAATGTGACTACTACAGAGCCCGAGATGCAGCAGACCCCAAAAACACTGAAATTTACCAAAACAATTTCCGGGGTTGGGGGTCCCTTCAATTGTCCCCATGTTGGGGAATAAGAGATTTGAAAGGTTTGTAATTGTGTTTTTACATTGGTTAAAAGGAGAGACTCCGAGTTAGAAATGTGTATATCATACATTACAGTTGAGGAACAATGGGAAAGTTATTCTGCTTTGAAAGTTGATAGACTTGTAACTCCACCTTTGAGAAAATGTCTCTTGAATGTTTTTGGTACACCTACTGGAGAGCTTCTTCTTTGTCTACACCCATTCAGCATCATTCACACCCTCTTAAGCCTTAGTCCCACCCATCTCTTTAAGATTCCCATATGAGGCCATGTGCTAAACAACCAAAGATTAAGACTAAAGGCTGGTTTATAGTCTATCGACAGTTGTCACGGTGACATCATGAACATTGTATTGTCATTCTATTGTCGTCCGACATAAGTTAGCCCTAAATATTTACAAAGCTTAAAGTATTGTATATGAGACAAATCATTCACTAAACCCTAAACCTCAACTACATCTCGTAATGAATAATGTGGTGACTAAACTGCTTGGAGTAATCCTGCATTGTAAACTGTCATGGTCAAAATATATTGATACAACAGTAGCTAAGTTTGGGAGACATCTGTCCATAATAAAGCACTGATCTGCCTTAACAAGCAAAATTGCAGTTGGCTCGGAACAGGGCAGCACGGCTGGCCCTTAAAAGTACACAGAGAGCTAATATTAATGATATGCATGTCAATCTCTCATGGCTCAAAGTGGAAGAGAGATTGACTTCAGCACTACTTGTTTTTGTAAGATGTGTTGACAGGCTAAATGTATCGAGCTGTCTGTTTTTAAAATACTTGCACACAGCTCGGACACCCATGCATACCCCACAAGAGATGCCACAAGAGGTCTCTTCACAAGGGAAGGGAGGCGCACAGTACTACATAGAGCCATGACTACATGGAACTCAAATGCCACATCAGGTAACTGATGCAAGCAGTACAATCATATACAAAAAACCTGGTCAAAATACACCTTATTCCATATGTGTTATTTCATAGTTTTGATGTCTTCCCTATTATTCTACAATGTAGAAAATAGTAAAAACTTAAGACAAACTCTTGAATGAGTAGGTGTTCTAAAACTTTTAACCGGGAGTGTATATATAAATATATGGATGAGCAATGACAGAGCGGCATAGGCAAGATGCAATAGATGATATAAAATACAGTATATACACATGAGATGAGTAATGCAAGATTACATTACATACATTGATATCTTGTCGCTCTCCCTCTTTAAACTCTAGGGGCCAGATTCTCAGACACAAATTAAGCCTGGTCCTGGACTTGCTCGATGGAGAATTTCCATTGAAATGGCTTTTAAATCCAGGACTAGGCTATGTCTGTGTCCGGGAAACCTTTCCACAACAGAGGTGTTACAGCAATGCTGTGTTGGAGAGACTGTTCACCTGGCACCCAGAGAGAGACCCACCACCACAGACCATGGTGGTCTTGACCTTACTTCCCCACCAGCTACCACGGGAGCAAGTCTTGTGCTCCAGCATGGCCAGGTACAGTAGGCCATCTACCCTTTCATGAGGACAGGCTACCTCCAGCTAGGAAGGACATGATTATCATTGATTGTAAGAGCCACACACCCAAAACATTGAAGAGCTAGAGGATTTCATGCATTTGATTACTCAGAGCAGTTACTGATGTCAAAATGAAAGCAGTCAGTAGGATACAGTAGGTATTCAGAAGTTAACTACCGCTCGGTTACCACTGGGGGGCATATGCTCCCTACGTTTCAATGGACACCTCTGCCAAAAAGTCCATTATTTACCAGTTCAGTTACTGTTACATTTGCTATGATCACTAGCTGTGCGTCCTTATCCAGTGATGTTGCAGGGGTCGTCCTGGGGCAGGATCTGGCCCGGAGTGAGAAAGAGAACCCATCTGGAAGTTAGCATTAATCAAAGGGAAAGAATAGGACTAAATCCAATCAAACTTCATTTAAAGTGCTTTTAAAATGTTGCTTCTACATCTGCGTTGCTTGCTGTTTGTGGTTTTAGGCTGGGTTTCTTTATAAGCACTTTTTGTGACATCGGCTGATGTAAAAAGGGCTTTATAAATACATTTGATTTGATTGAGTTGATTTAGTCCTATTCTTTAACTTAGATGTTTTGATTGAGATGGAGACATGAATCCAACATATCAATGATTAATTTGTAGACAAACTGGAATTAAAGCCAGACTAAGTCAGTGGCTCAGATGGAACTATCCAATCAGGAGATACATCCCTTTTACATTGCCAGCAGCATACCACCCTGCATACCACTACTGGCTTGCTTCTGAAGCTAAGCAGGGTTGGTCCTGGTCAGTCCCTGGATGGGAGACCAGATGCTGCTGGAAGTGGTGTTGGAGGGCCAGTAGGAGGCACTCTTTCCTCTGGTCTAAAAAAAAAATATCCCAATGCCCCAGGGCAGTGATTGGGGACACTGCCCTGTGTAGCGTGCCGTCTTTCGGATGGGACGTTAAACGGGTGTCCTGACTCTCTGAGGTCATTAAAGATCCCATGGCACTTATCGTAAGAGTAGGGGTGTTAACCCCGGTGTCCTGGCTAAATTCCCAATCTGGCCCTCAAACCATCATGGTCACCTAATAATCCCCAGTTTACAATTGGCTCATTCATCCCCCTCCTCTCCCCTGTAACTATTCCCCAGGTCGTTGCTGCAAATGAGAACGTGTTCTCAGTCAACTTACCTGGTAAAATAACGGTAAAATAAAATAAATAAAAATAAAATCTCCTTCAATTGTTGATATCTGGTTTGACAACCAATATAAAAATAAATGAATACAATAAATAGCCTATTAACTATTAGATCTGTTCATATTTTCACAAATGCTGTAAAAATCTGTGCATTGATCATTGACTACATTGATCAATTGCACCATGTACTTTTTAAGTAAGCTCAATGTCAAACCAGGTCATTTGGTTCTGCTATTAGATGAAGCACAGTGACTCATTTGTTGTAGAAATAAACAAAATATCTGACATTGTATTTTCCCATTTTAACCTTGCTGTGCTTTAAAATGGTTGAAAGCCCAGTGGTAGACATTTGGGTGACAACTAAACAAAAAATATGACGTTGTTTTTCCTTTGGAATTTGGTTTTGCTTTTAGATGGTTGAAAGCAGAGCGATAACACATTGTAAATACAACTAACTTTTGGCTGTCTTTTTGAGTGGGTGAATATAGGTTGAAATCTCATTGATCAACCAAATATTATCCGAGTTGAAATGACATGTTGTGCCCAGTGGGTAGCGTCCTGTCCAAGGGCTGTACTTGCACATCAAGCTGCCTCACGCTACAGAAACACGAGATAGGTTCCTGCACCTATGAGCCGTTATTGGCTCGCACAAGCCAACGCTACTTAATTACAAAACAAGAGAGAGCTAACTGTACCTTAGCATGATCTTCTTTACTTAGCTGCCATCTATGACATCATTCCCTCACACACAATTACCTCACTGTTTACTGTAAATGGTTGACGTATTATTTGCAGTAGTTCTATGAGTAACGAAATTACAAGGCTGATATTCCCAGCAGCTCCACAAGGAATAATAGCATTAGATTCCAAAAATCTCCTCCAGATACGCACATCTATATTGACTCACGTTTTTATTTTATTTATTATTTAATTATATATTTTATTTATATATTTTATTCCTTTTGGGAAATGGGTCTTGTAGGTATTTACCACTATCTTCATGTAAAATACAATATGAATAGCCTTCCAATCCCCATGTTATTACCTGCCAGGAGTTGGGTCTGGCAACTTCACCACCCACGACTCTCACCTCAGCTCCATCTTCCTGGTATCTGGGCTGGGGCTCCTCCTCTGCAAGCACTAGACAGACACAGCAGACAAAAGGTAAGGCCTTTAGGACCTCACTAATGTGGTGAGTGAGTGAGTGAGTGAGTGAGTGAGTGAGTGAGTGAGTGAGTGAGTGATAAACTATACAGTACCCTTTAAATGTCCTACCCTCTTGAGAATTTGATCACATGACATTATTTACAATTTGACTGTTTCTGACATGGAGAAAGTTTAAAACTGTCCTTCTTTAGACTAGTTGAGTATCTGGAGCATCAGCATTTGTGGGTATGATTACAGGCTCAAAATGGCTGGAAACAAAGATCTTTCTTCTGAAACTCATCAGTTTATTCTTGTTCTGAGAAATGAAGTCTATTCCATTTGAGAAATTGCAAAGAAACTGAAGATCTTGTACAACGCTGTGTACTCCTCCCTTCACAGAACAGAGCAAACTGGCTCTAACAAGAATAGAAAGAGGAGTGGGAGGCCCCGGTGCACAACTGAGCAAGAGGACAAGTACATTAGAGTGTCTAGTTTGAGAAAGTGACACCTCACAAATCCTCAACTGGCAGCTATATTAAATAGTATCTGCAAAATTCCAGTTTTAACGTCAACAGTGAAGAAGTGACTCTGGGATACTGACCTTCTGGTGTGGTTTTAAAATATATTTGTAAATCAAATCAAATGTATTTATACAGCCCTTCTTACATCAGCTGATATATCAAAGTGCTGTACAGAAACCCAGCCTAAAACCCCAAACAGCAAGCCATGCAGGTGTAGAAGCACAGTAGCTAGGAAAAACTCCAGAGAAATGCCAGAACCAAGGAAGAAACCAAGAGAGGAACCAGGCTATGAGGGGTGGCCAGATTATAACAGAACATGGCCAAGATGTTCAAATGTTCATAGATGATCAGCAGGGTCAAATAATAATAATCACAGTGGTTGTCGAGGGTGCAACAGGTCAGCACCTCAGGAGTAAATGTCAGTTGGCTTTTCATAGCAGATCATTCAGAGTATCTCTACCGCCCCTGCTGAGAGTTGAAAACAGCAGGTCTGGGACAGGTAGCACGTCCGGTGAACAGGTCAGGGTTCCATAGCCGTAGGCAGAACAGTTGAAACTGGAGCAGCAGCAAGTCCAGGTGGACTGGGGACAGCAAGGAGTCATCAGGCCAGGTAGTCGTGAGGCATGGTCCTAGGGCTCAGGTCCTCAGAAAGAAAGAAAGAGAGAGAGAGAATTAGAGAGAGAGAGAATTGGAGAGAGCATACTTAAATTCACACAGGACACCGGATAAGACAGGAGAAATACTCCAGATATAACAGACTGACCTAGCCCCCCCGACACATAAACTACTGCAGCATAAATACCGGAGGCTGAGACAGGAGGGGTCGGGTGACACTGTGGCCCCATCCGACGATACCCCCGGACAGGGCCAAACAGGCAGGATATAACCCCACCCACTTTACCAAAGCACAGCCCCCACACCACTAGTGGGATATCTTCAACCACCAACTTACCATCCTGAGACAAGGCCGAGTATAGCCCACAAAGATCTCTGCCACGGCACAACCCAAGGGGGGGGGGGGGCGCCCACTCAAGTGAAGCACTTCTCCTAGGGCCTTTCTGTTCACCTTCACACTCCTGGGCCAGACTACACTCAATCATAGCACCTACTGAAGAGATGAGTCTTCAATAAAGACTCGGTTAAGACCGAGTCTGCGTCTCTCCCATGGGTAGGCAGACCATTCCATAAAAATGGAGCTCTATTGGAGAAAGCCTTGCCTCCAGCTGTTTGCTTAGAAATGCTAGGGACAGTAAGGAGGCCTGCGTCTTGTGATCATAGCGTACGTGTCTGGAAAGATAGGTAGGAGCAACCCCATGTAATGCTTTGTAGGTTAGCAGTCAAACCTAGAAATGAACCCTTGCCTTAACAGGAAGCCAGTGTAGAGAGGCAAGCACTGGAATAATATTATCAAATTTTGGGGTTCTAGTCAAGATTCTAGCAGCCGTATTTAGCACTAACTGAAGTTTATTTAGTGCTTTATCCGGGTAGCCGGAAAGTAGAGCATTGCAGTAGTCTAACCTAGAAGTGACAAAAGCATGGATACATTTTTCTGCATCATTTTTGGACAGAAAGTTTCTGATTTTTGCAATGTTACGTAGATGGAAAAAAGCTGTCCTTGAAACATTCTTGATGTGTTCGTCAAAAGAGAGATCTGGGTCCAGAGTAACGCCAAGGTCCTTCACAGTTTTATTTGAGACGACTGTACAACCATCAAGATTAATGGTCAGATTTAACAGACGATCTCTTTGTTTCTTGGGACCTAGAACAAGCATCTCTGTTTTGTCCAAGTTTAAAAGTAGAACATTTGCAGCCATCCACTTCCACTTATGTCTGAAACACAGGCTTCCAGCGAGTGCAATTTTGGGGCTTCACTATGTTTCATCGAAATGTACAGCTGTGTGTCATCCACATAGCAGTGAAAATTAACATTATGTTTCCAAATGACATCACCAAGAGGTAAAATATATAGTGAAAACAATAGTGAACAATTTTAAACTCTCAGGGCTTCCCGGACCCAGATTAAGCCTACTGTAGTACTGGATCATTCTAAATGGAGAATCTGTATTGAAAGTGGATTTTAGTCCAGGATGTTATCTGTGTCTGGGAAAGTGACCCTCGATGTTAGGACCTATAAGCAAGAAAGTGGATAAGGAGCCCATTTTTTTCAAGATACATTATTAACAGTTATGGAGAGTATGATTCCCTACTGCGAATGCAGCTGGTATCTTCAGGTTGTGAGTAGTATAATTAACTGTAATGACCAATTAGTGCCTAACAACGGCTCTGAGAGAATAAATATCTCTCCGGGAAGAAGAAGGGCGGGGTGAATGTTTCATGATTAACGACTCATGGTATAATTCTGATAACATACCGGAACTCAAGTCCTTTTTTTCACCCAACCTAGAATACCTCACAATCAAATGCCAACCGTATTACCTCCCAAGAGAATTATCTTCGGTTATAGTCACAGCCGTTTAAATTCCCCCTCAAGCTGATACTACGACGGCCCTCAAAGAACTTCCCTGGACTTTATGCAAACTGGAAAACACAAATCCTGAGGCCACATTTATTGTAGCTGGGGATTTTAACAAAATAAATTTGAGGAAAGTGCTACCGAAGTTCTATCAACACATCGACTGTAGTACTCGCGCTGCTAAAACACTCGGCCACTGCTACTCCAACTTCCGGGATGCCTACAAGGCCCTCCACACCCTTCATTCGGCAAATCTGACCACGGCTCCATTTTGCTCCTCCTTTCCTATAGGCAGAAACTCAAACACGAAGTACCCCTTGCTAAGGACTATTCAACGCTGGTCTGACCAATCGGAATCCACGCTTCAAGATTGTTTTGATCACGCGGGCTGGGATATGTTCCAGTTAGCCTCCGAGAACAACATTGATGAATATACTGATACGATCACTGAGTATCAGGAAGTGTATAGGAGATGTTGTTCCTTCTGTCTCTATTAACTTCTAGTTCCTCCCAAACCCGGATCCGGGAGCACCCCCATCAGTAAAAAAGCTGACTAGCATAGCCTAGCATAGCGTCACAAGGAAATACTAGCATCTAAATATCATTAAATCACAAGTCCAAGACACCAGATGAAAGATACACATCTTGTGAATCCAGCCATCATTTCTGATTTTTAAAATGTTTTACAGGGAAGACACAATATGTAAATCTATTAGCTAACCACGTTAGCAAAAGACACCACTTTTTTTTACTCCACCTTTTTTTTACTGCATCAGTAGCTATCACACATTCGACCAAATAAAGATATAAATAGCCACTAACCAAGAAAGAACTTCATCAGATGACAGTCTGATAACATATTTATTATATAGCATATGTTTTGTTAGAAAAATGTGCATATTTCAGGTATAAATCATAGTTTACCATTGCAGCCACCATCACAACTCTCCCCAAAGCAACTAGAATAACTACAGAGACCATCGTGTATTACCTAATTACTCATCATAAAACATTTCTGAAAAATACACAGCGTACAGCAAATGAAAGACACAGATCTTGTGAATCCAGCCAATATTTCAGATTTTCTAAGTGTTTTACAGCGAAAACACAATATAGCATTATATTAGCTTACCACAATAGCCAGAAACACAACACCATTTACCAGCAGCAAAGGTTAGCGATCGTAACAAATAGGCAAAAGATATATAATTTTTGACTAACCTTGATATTCTTCATCAGATGACAGTCCCGTAACATCATATTACACAATGCATATAGGGTTTGTTCGAAAATGTGCATATTTAGCGGCACAAATCGTGGTTATACAATGTGATTAGTGGCCAAAACTTCAAGCAATCTGTCCGGCGCCATCTTGGAGAGGCACCTATTCTAATCGATAAGTAATCATAAACTTGACTAAAAAAATACAGGTTGGACAGCAAATGAAAGATACATTAGTTCTTAATGCAACCGCTGTGTTAGATTTTTTAAATTAACGTTACTGCGCAATACAGCGTGCGCTAAAGCGAGACCGCACCGAAATTCATGGCGGAATTATTATTTGACATTTGTCAACATAAATACGAATTAACAGCATAAAGACTGCTTACTATTTGCTGAGCTTCCATCAGAATCTTGGGCAAGGTGTCCTTTCTCCAGAACAATCGTCTTTTGGTTGAAAGATGTCCTCTTCTCCTGTAGAAATAGCAGCTAACGATAGCCACCCACTGGAGAGGTGTCCAACTCGTGAAAGCGCGTCACAAAGAAATCCCAGAAAATCGCAATAAACTGATATAAACTGCTATAAGTCGGTTTAAATTAACTACCTTATGATGTCTTTAACACCTATAACGAATAAAAACATGACCGGAGATATAGAACTGCTAAAACGAAAGCTTTTGCAGGACGCCATTGTGATGTCCCTCTTGCGCAGGCGCCCCGTTGAAAAGAACGGTACTTCCGTTCCATGAGCTTTTATAGTGGCCCAGATGGTGCAATCCACTCCATTCAAATTCTCACCGCTTACTGACATCTAGAGGAAGGCGTATGCAGTGCATGTAGCCCCATAGCTTACATGGGGACTTATAAACTGACCCAAGAACAAGGACCTTGATTTCAGAAATCTCACTTCCTGACAGGAAATGTGCTGCAGAATGAGTTCTGTTTCACTCAGAGAAATAATTCAAACGGTTTTAGAAACTAGAGAGTGTTTTCCATCCAATAGTAATAATAATATGCATATTGTACAAGCAAGAATTGAGTAAGAGGCAGTTTAATTTGGGAACGAATTTTTACAAAGTCGAAATGGCGCCCCCCTATTGACAAAAGGTTTTAACACCTACCCTAACCAGAAACTGTGGATAGATGGCAGCATTCGCGCAAAACTGAAAGTGCGAACCGCTGCATTTAACCATGGCAAGGTGACTGGGAATATGGCAGAATACAAACAGTGTAGTTATTCCCTCCGTAAGGCAATCAAACAGGTAAAACATCAGTATAGAGACAAAGTGGAGTTGCAATTCAACGGCTGTGGCAGGGTCTACAGACAATCACGGACTACAAAAAGGAAAACCAGCCACGTCACGGACACGTCTTGCTTCCGGACAAACTAAACACTTTCTTCGCCCGCTTTGAGGATAACACAGTACCACCGACGAGGCCCGCTACCATGGACTGTGGGCTCTCCTTCTCCATGGCCGACGTGAGTAAGACATTTAAGCGTGTTAACCCTCGCAAGGCTGCTGGCCCAGATGGCATCCATAGCCACGTCCTCAGAGCATGTGCAGACCAGCTGGCTGGTGTGTTTACGGACGTATTCAATCTCTCCCTATACCAGTCTGCTGTCCCCACATGCTTCAAGATGGCCATCATTGTTCCTGTACCCAAGAAAGCAAAAGTAACTGAACTAAATGACTATTGCCCCGTAGCACTCACTTCAGTCATCATGAAGTGCTTTGAGAGACTAGTCAAGGATCATATCACCTCTACCTTACCTGACACCCTAGACCCACTTCAATTTGCTTACAGCCCCAATTGATCCACAGACGATGCAATCGCCATCGCACTGCGCTATCCCACCTGGACAAGAGGAATACCTATGTAAAAATGCTGTTCATTGACTATAGCTCAGCATCCAACACCATAGTACCCTCCAATCTCATCAATAAGCTTGAGGCACTGGGTCTGAAACCCGCCCTGTGCAACTGGGTCCTGGACTTCCTGACGGGCCGCCCCCAGGTGGTGAAGGTAGGAAACAACACCTCCACTTCGCTGATCCTCAACTCAGGGGCCCCACAAGGGTGCGTGGTCAGCCCCCTACTGTACTCCCTGTTCACCCATGACTGCGTGGCCACGCACGCCTCCAACTCAATCATGAAGTTTGCAGACGACACAACAGTAGTAGGCTTGATTACCAATCATGACGAGACAGCCTACAGGGAGGAGGTGAGGGCTCTGGGAGTGTGGTGCCAGGAAAATAACCTCTCCCCCAACGTCAACAAAACAAAGGAGATGATTGTGGACTTCAGGAGACAGCAAAGGGAACACCCCCCTATCCACATCGATGGGACCACATTGGAGAAGGTGGAAAGCTTCAAGTTCCTTGGCGTACACAACACTGATGATCTGAAATGGTCCACCCACCCAGACAGTGTGGTGAAGAAGGCTCAACAGCACCTTTTAAACCTCAGGAGGCTGAGGAAATCTGTCTTGGCACCTAAAATCATCACACATTTTTACAGATGCACAATTGAGAGCATCCTGTTGGGCTGTATCACCGCTTGTTACATCAACTGCACGGCCCACAACCGCAGGGCTCTCCAGAAGGTGTTGCGTTCTGCCCAACGCATGGAGGGCTGCAGAAATGGTTGTCCTTCTGGAAGGTTCTCCCATTTTCACAGAGGAACTCTGGAGCTCTGTCAGAGTGACCATCTGGTTCCTGGTCACCTCCCTGACCAAGGCCCTTCTCCCCCGATTGCTCAGTTTGGCTGGGCGGCCAGCTCTATTAAGAGCTAGTTAGGTGGTTTCTAACTTCTTTCATTTAAGAATGATGTAGGCAACTGTGTTCTTGGGGACCTTCAATGCTGCAGAAATGTTTTGGTACCCTTCCCCAGATCTGTGCCTCGACACAATCCTGTCTCTGAGCTCTACGGACAATTCCTTTGACCTCATAGCATGGCCTCATGGTTTTTGCTTTGACATGCACTGTCATCTGTGGAACCTTATATAGACAGGTGTGTGCCTTTCCAAATCATGTTCAATCATTTGAATTTACAACAGGTGGACTCAATCAAGTTGTAGAAACATCTCAAGGATGATCAATGGAAAGAGGATGCACCTGAGCTCAATTTCAAGTCTCATAGCAAAGGGTCTGAATATTTATGTAAATAAGGTGATTCTGTTTTTTCTTTTGAATACATTTTCAAAAATGTCTAAAAACCCGCTTTTGCTTTGGCATGATGAGGATTTGTATTTCTTTAATCCATTTTATAATAAGTCTGTAATGTAAAGAAGTGTGGAAAAAGTGAAGGGGTCTGAATACTTTCCAAATGCACTTGTTTTGTTGATGCAAGTTGATTTAATGTTTTCCTAGGCTGAACAGTCAGCCTATTCATGGAATTGTTATCTATATGGGAGCACATTAATGTTCATTCTCTGGGCATTGCTTAGCAAATGTGCATGAGTGCAAGTTAGCCGTTTTCTGAAATCGACTCAACAGTAGGTACAGTAGGTTCACACCTTCCACAGGTTAATTTTCATGAGTCACTAACTCATTTCAGACCTGGATTGTATAGTGAGATCTGTTCAGACATTTGGTGAACATAGAATTACAACTCTGTGATTGTGACCTTGAACATCTCAAAGGATCTTACAGGATCTACTGTACAGACACTTCTGTATGGTCAGCACCAGTTTATAGAACCCCATTGGGTGGGGTCTTTAGGTCACTTCTGTATGGTCAGCACCAGTTTATAGAACCCCATTGGGTCGGGTCTTTAGGACACTTCTGTATGGTCAGCACCAGTTTATAGAACCCCTTTGGGTGGGGTCTTTAGGACACGTCTGTATGGCCAGCACCAGTTTGTAGAACCCTATTGGGCGGGGTCTTTAGGACACTTCTGTATGGTTATCACCAGTTTGTAGAACCCTATTGGGTGGGGTCTTTAGGACACGTCTGTATGGCCAGCACCAGTTTGTAGAACCCCATTGGGTGGGGTCTTTAGGACACTTCTGTATGGCCAGCACCAGTTTGTGGAACCGCATTGGGTCGGGTCTTTAGGACACTTCTGTATGGCCAGCACCAGTTTGTAGAACCCCATTGGGTCGGGTCTTTAGGACACTTCTGTATGGCCAGCACCAGTTTGTAGAACCCCATTGGGTCGGGTCTTTAGGACACTTCTGTAATGGTCAGCACCAGTTTGTAGAACCCCATTGGGCGGGGTCTTTAGGACACTTCTGTACGGTTATCACCAGTTTATAGAACCCCATTGGGTGGGGTCTTTAGGACACTTCTGTATGGCCAGCACCAGTTTGTAGAACCCCATTGGGTCGGGTCTTTAGGACACTTCTGTAATGGTCAGCACCAGTTTGTAGAACCCCATTGGGCGGGGTCTTTAGGACACTTCTGTACGGTTATCACCAGTTTATAGAACCCCATTGGGCGGGGTCTTTAGGACACTTCTGTACGGTTATCACCAGTTTATAGAACCCCATTGGGCGGGGTCTTTAGGACACTTCTGTACGGTTATCACCAGTTTATAGAACCCCATTGGGTGGGGTCTTTAGGACACTTCTGTATGGTCAGCACCAGTTTGTAGAACCCCATTGGGTGGGGTCTTTAGGACACTTCTGTATGGTCAGCACCAGTATATAGAACCCCATTGGGTGGGGTCTTTAGGACACTGCTGTATGGTCAGCACCAGTTTGTAGAACCCCATTGGGTGGGGTCTTTAGGACACTTCTGTATGGTCAGCACCAGTTTATAGAACCCCATTGGGTGGGGTCTTTAGGACACTTCTGTATGGTCATCACCAGTATATAGAACCCCATTGGGTGCTGTTAGAAAGTCTAATATGTAGGGAGGGAGGTGAATACTGGAACAAGCAATGACTTTAGTACACAGTGTTCTTTAATATGCTGTCAGTCTGGATCATATTGCTGTGTATTTGGCTCTACTTTCCAGAGATCTCAAATACTAAGTGATGGCGTTACACCACCCTCACCCTCACCTCCATCACCTATTATTTGTGATCATGAGAGATTTATGTAACAAGTAGACAGAAGAAAAGGTTTACTCCAAGGCTTCAGTTTATTGAACTTTCTGAGCAGAATGTTGAGCAGAGTTGGTGATGAATCCGTAACAGCGCCTTCGTGTCCGCTCGAACATCATCCTTCTTTTCAACCCATGATATGTAGAGGGAGAAAAGAGAGTCATTAGAACCGAGAAGACTCAGAAGACATTTGAGATACCAATTTTACAAAAGAAAATGTACAAAACAATGATGCTTGCTCATATATGGACACATGTACAGTACCAGTCAAAGTTTGGACACACCTACTCATTCCAGGGTTTTTCTTTATTTGTAATATTTTCTACATTGTAGAATAATAGTGAAGACATCCAAACTATGAAATAACACATATGGAATCATGTAGTAACCAAAAAACTGTTAAACAAATCAAAATATATTACAATAACCACCCTTTGCCTTGATGACAGCTTTGCACACTCTTTGAATTCTCTCAACCAGCTTCACGAGGTAGTCATCTGGAATGCATTCCAATTAACAGAATTTCTTCCCTTAATGCATCTGAGTCAATCAGTTTTGACGTGACAATGTAGGGTTGGTATACAGAAGACAGCCCTATTTGGTAAAACACTAAGAGCATTTTATGGCAAGAACAGCTCAAATAAGCAAAGAGAAATGAGTCCATCATTACTTCAAGTGCGATCGCAAAAACCATCCAGCGCTATGACGAAACTGGCTCTCATGAGGACCGCCACAGGAAAGGAAGACCCCCAGAGTTACCCCTGCTGCAGAGGATAAATTCATTAGAGTTACCAGCCTCAGAAATTACAGCCCAAATAAATGCTTCACAGAGTTCAAGTAACAGACACATTTTAACTTCAACTGCTCAGAGGAGACTGCATGAATCAGACCTTCATAGTCAGATTGCTGCAAAGAAACCACATCTAAAGGACACCAATAAGAAGAAAAGACTTGCTTGGGCCAAGAAACACGAGTAATGGACATCAGACCGGTGGGAATCTGTCCTTTGGTCTGATGAGTCCAAATTTGAGACTTTTGGTTCCAACCACTGTATCTTGGTGAGATGCAGAGTAGATGAACGGATGATCTCCGCATGTGTGGTTCCCACCGTGAAGCATGGAGGACGAGGTGTGATGGTGTGGGGGTGCTTTGCTGGTGACACTCTCAGTGATTTATTTAGAATTCAAGGCACACTTAATCAGCATGGCAACCACAGATTTCTGCAGCAATACCCCATCACATCTGGTTTGTGCTTAGTGGGACTATCATTTGTTTTTCTGCAGGACAATGACCCAACACACCTCCAGGCTGTGTAAGGGCTATTTGACCAAGAAGGAGAGTGATTGAGTGCTGCACCAGATGACCTGGCCTCCACAATCACCCGACATCAACCCAATTGAGATTGTTTGGGATCCCCAAAATTGGAGAATTTAACAACATTTATATTTTTGAGAATGTGGGAATTGTACGTGGGTATTCAAAGAACAGTCATGTAGAGTTTGTTTCATGTGGTGATCGAATGAAGGACAGGAAACACACATTGCTATGTCTTTGGCTGTGTACACTTCTCAATTATGGGGTTTGCATCTGATGATGTTTAACATATATGATTGAATATGGAACTATTTGTGAGAAGATATAATGTGATGTTGGCCTTCTAAACAAGATATTTGTGTAGATATAAAGTTTTAACTAGTCAGTGGCCACGCCCCCGTGAGCCCAGACATTACATCAGGTGTCATGGAATGCCCCCTTTTCTACTCTAATATAAAAGCCACTTCCAACAAAATTGACATTAGGCCAGAAAATATGGAGCTGTCGCTACATGTTGAAAAGATTGGCAATTTAAACTAGAGTCAAGATAACGCCGGGACGAGGTCCCCACATTGGAATGGCTGTCACGATCGTGTGGAGGATTGATGGACCAAAACGCAGCTTTAGGAAAATAAGCCATCTTCTTTTATTTTTCAAGATGACAAAAAATAAACACGAAACACTTAATACAAACTAACAAAAACAACAAACGATCGTGAAGCTAATAAACGTTGTGCACATACACACACAGGCTACAAACGTTCTGACATAGACAATTACCCACAACCAATGAGAGCCTATGGCTACCCTAAATAAGGCTCCCAATCAGAGACAACCGAAATCAGCTGTCTCTAATTGGGAACTCATTCAGGTAACCATAGACTCTCCTAGACAACTAAACATACATAGACAACACTAGACACATGTACTCCACACAAACCCATATACTATACCCAACAACCCCTTTACCATAAAAAACACCCAAAACCAACAAAACACAAACATTCCCCATGTCACACCCTGACCTAACTAAAATAATAAAGAAAACAAAGAATACTAAGGCCAGGGCGTGACATAACCCCCCCCTTAAGGTGCGAACTCCGGGCGCACCATTACACAGTCTAGGGGAGGGTCTGGGTGGGCTTCCATCCACGGTGGCGGCTCCGGCTCTGGTTGTGGTCCCCACGTCACCACAGTCCCTAACCACCTCCTAGGCTTCCTCCAAATGACCCCCCTCCACATTAACCCCATTGCATTAAGGGGCAGTTCCGGACTAAGGGGCAGCTCCGGACTAAGGGGCAGTACCAGGGTCAGGGGCAGTACCAGGGTCAGGGGCAGTACCAGGGTCAGGGGCAGTACCAGGGTCAGGGGCAGCACCAGGGTCAGGGGCAGCACCAGGGTAAGGGGCAGCACCAGGGTAAGGGGCAGCTCCGGACTGAGGAATGGCAGCTCCGGACTGAGGAATGGCAGTTTCGGACTGAGGGACTGCAGCTCCGGACTGAGGCACGGCCCATGGCTGGCTGACAGATCTGGCTGCTCATGGCTGGCTAACGGATCTGGCTGCTCATGGCTGGCTAACGGATCTGGCTGCTCATGGCTGGCTGACGGATCTGGCTGCTCATGGCTGGCTGACGGATCTGGCTGCTCATGGCTGGCTGACGGATCTGGCTGCTCATGGCTGGCTGACGGATCTGGCTGCTCATGGCTGGCTGACGGATCTGGCTGCTCATGGCTGGCTGACGGATCTGGCTGCTCATGGCTAGCTGACGGATCTGGCTGCTCATGGCTAGCTGACGGATCTGGCTGCTCATGGCTGGCTGACGGATCTGGCTGCTCATGGCTAGCTGACGGATCTGGCTGCTCATGGCTAGCTGACGGATCTGGCTGCTCATGGCTAGCTGACGGATCTGGCTGCTCATGGCTAGCTGACGGATCTGGCTGCTCATGGCTAGCTGACGGATCTGGCTGCTCATGGCCAGCTGACGGATCTGGCTGATCATGGCTAGCTGACGGATCTGGCTGCTCATGGCTAGCTGACGGATCTGGCTGCTCATGGCTGGCTGACGGATCTGGCTGCTCATGGCTGGCTGACTGATCTGGCAGATCCTGTCTGGTTGGCGGCTCTGGCAGATCCTGTCTGGTTGGCGGCTCTGGCAGATCCTGTCTGGTTGACGGCTCTGGCAGATCCTGTCTGACGGACGGCTCTAGCGGCTCCTGTCTGGCTGGCGGCTCTAGCGGCTCCTGTCTGGCGGACGGCTCAGTGGGCTCATGGCAGACGGGCGGCTTTGCAGGCTCATGGCAGACGGGCGGCTTTGCAGGCTCATTGCAGACGGATGGCTCAGATGGCGCTGGGGAGACGGATGGCTCAGATGGCGCTGGGGAGACGGATGGCTCAGATGGCGCTGGGGAGACGGATGGCTCAGATGGCGCTTGGCAGACGGGCAGTTCAGTCATCGCTGTGCAGACGGCAGACTCCTGCCGGCTGAGGCGCACTGTAGGCCTGGTGCGTGGTGCCGGGACTGGTAGCACCGGGCTGGGGACACGCATCTCAGGGCTAGTGCGGGGAGAAGGAACAGGGCATACTGGACCCTGGAGACGCACATTAGGCCTAGTGCGTGGTGCCGGCACTGGTGGTATCGGGCTGGGAACACGCATCTCAGGGCTAGTGCGGGGAGAAGGAACAGGGCATACTGGACCCTGGAGACGCACATTAGGCCTAGTGCGTGGTGCCGGAACTGGTGGTACCGGGCTAGGGACACGCATCTCAAGGCTAGTGCGGGGAGCAACAACAGGGCACACTGGACTCTCAAGGCGTACTATAGGCCTTGTGCGTGGTACCGGTACTGGTGGTACCGGGCTGAGGACCCGCACATCAGGGCGAGTACGGGGAGAAGGAACAGTGCGTACAGGACTCTGGAGACACACAGAGGGCTTAGTGCGTGGTGTAGGCACTGGTGGTAATGTGCTGGAGACACGCACCACAGGGCTAGTACGTGGAGGAAGAACAGGGCTCTGGAGACACCCAGGAAGCTTGATGCGTGGTGAAGGCACTGGTGGTAATGGGCTGGAAACACGCACCTCAAAGCTAGTGCGGGGAGCAGGAACAGTGCGTAAAGGGCTCTGGAGACGCACCTTAGACCTAGTGCTTGGTGCCGGAACTAGTGGTACAGGGCTGGGGACATGCATCTCAGGATGAGTGCAAAAAGTAGGAACAGGACACACCGGGTTGTGAAGGTGTACTGGAGACCTGGTGTGTATAGCCGGCATCAAATCTTCCGGAACTTTAACACAAGTTTCAGGCTGAGTACGAGGAACTGACACAGGTGGCATCGGACAGCTAATACGCTCCTCAGGAAGAATGCATTGCATACTCTGCCAAACCAACAGCTCTCTCTCTTCACTCTCCTCCAATTTCGTCAACAACTCTTCGAATGTCTCATAATCTCCCCTTCGTTCACTCTCCTCCAATCTGTCCAATAACTCCTCGACACACTCAGACTCACCCCTCAACTTCGCCGACTGCTCCAAGTGCCCCCCTCCAAAAAAATGTTTGTGCTGTCTCTTGGGCTTCCTCCCGTGTCGCCGTGCTGCCTCCATCTCTGCCTTGGGGCAGTGATATTCCCCTGGCTGTGACCAGGGTCCTCTCCCGTCTAGAATTTCCTCCCACGTCCAGGAGTCTTGACATTGCTGCTGTTGCTTTGTTTTCCGCTGCTTGGTCCGATGGTGGGTAATTCTGTCACGATCGTGTTGACATGAACGAGAGGACCAAGGCGCAACATGATTTGAATACATCTTCTTTTTTAATAACAACGACGAAGATGAACACTACACACTTATACAACACTAACGAAAACAACAAACGATCGTGAAGCTAATAAACGTCGTGCACATACACACACAGGCTACAAACGTTCTGACATAGACAATTACCCACAACCAATGAGAGCCTATGGCTACCCTAAATAAGGCTCCCAATCAGAGACAACCGAAATCAGCTGTCTCTAATTGGGAACTCATTCAGGTAACCATAGACTCTCCTAGACAACTAAACATACATAGACAACACTAGACACATGTACTCCACACAAACCCATATACTATACCCAACAACCCCTTTACCATAAAAAACACCCAAAACCAACAAAACACAAACATTCCCCATGTCACACCCTGACCTAACTAAAATAATAAAGAAAACAAAGAATACTAAGGCCAGGGCGTGACAATGGCTATCACTCTAGAAACCAAAACATGCCGGGTGCCGCTGGTGTGGGAAGTGGTTTAAACTACAACTCTTTCAAAGAACAAGACCAGAGAATGTGGAGATCATCCCCACGTTGAAATGGCTAGGAAATCTACAAACTAGAGAACAATTATTCAGGCTGCAGCTGTTTAAATACGTTAGTCTGGTAAAAGCATCCGTTCTAAGAACATTTCTGAATAGTACTCTGAAGTATCCATTATCCATTGACCTGGCCAAGGCTTTTGACTCTGTCAATCACCACATCCTCATCGGCAGACTCGACAGCCTTGGTTTCTCTAATGATTGCCTCGCCTGGTTCACCAACTACTTCTCTGATCGAGTTCAGTGTGTCAAATCGGAGGGTCTGTTGTCCGGACCTCTGGCAGTCTCTATGGGGGTGCCACAGGGTTCAATTCTTGGACCGACTCTCTTCTCTGTATACATCAATGATGTCGCTCTTGCTGCTGGTGAGTCTCTGATCCACCTCTACGCAGACGACACTATTCTGTATACTTCTGGCCCTTCTCTTGACACTGTGTTAACAACCCTCAAGGCGAGCTTCAATGCCAATTGCTCTTAAATACAAGTAAAACTAAATGCATGCTCTTCAACCGATCGCTGCCTGCACCTGCCCGCCTGTCCAGCATCACTACTCTGGACGGCTCTGACTTAGAATATGTGGACAACTACAAATACCTAGGTGTCTGGTTAGACTGTAAACTCTCCTTCCAGACTCACATCAAGCATCTCCAATCCAAAGTTAAATCTAGAATCGGCTTCCTATTCCGCAACAAAGCATCCTTCACTCATGCTGCCAAACATACCCTTGTAAAACTGACCATCCTACCAATCCTCGACTTCGGTGATGTCATTTACAAAATAGCCTCCAAAACCCTACTCAATAAATTGGATGCAGTCTATCACAGTGCCATCCGTTTTGTCACCAAAGCCCCATATACTACCCACCACTGCGACCTGTACGCTCTCGTTGGCTGGCCCTCGCTTCACACTCGTCGCCAAACCCACTGGCTCCAGGTCATCTACAAGACCCTGCTAGGTAAAGTCCCCCCTTATCTCAGCTCGCTGGTCACCATAGCAACGCCCACCCGTAGCACGCGCTCCAGCAGGTATATCTCTCTGGTCACCCCCAAAACCAATTCTTCCTTTGGCCGCCTCTCCTTCCAGTTCTCTGCTGCCAATGACTGGAACGAACTACAAAAATCTCTGAAACTGGAAACACTTATCTCCCTCACTAGCTTTAAGCACCAGCTGTCAGAGCAGCTCATAGATTACTGCACCTGTACATAGCCCATCTATAATTTAGCCCAAACAACTACCTCTTTACCTACTGTATTTATTTATTTTGCTCCTTTGCACCCCATTATTTCTATCTCTACTTTGCACCTTCTTCCACTGCAAACCAACCATTCCAGTGTTATTTTTTTTACTTGCTATATTGTATTTACTTCGCCACCATGGCCTTTTTATATTTTTTATTTATTTATTTATATATATATCTTGTTTGCCTTCACCTCCCTTATCTCACCTCACTTGCTCATATTGTATATAGACTTATTTTCACTGTATTATTGACTGTATGTTTGTTTTACTCCATGTGTAACTATGTGTTGTTGTATGTGTCGAACTGCTTTGCTTTATCTTGGCCAGGTCGCAATTGTAAATGAGAACGTGTTCTCAATTTGCCTACCTGGTTAAATAAAGGTGAAATAAAGAAAAATTAAAAAAAATAACAATCTACAACTTTGATCTCTGGTGGACAAACCAGAGGCTCTCTGTCGACTGACTGTACAGCAGACGGACCGACGATCAGAGAGGGACAACAAAGGCATACACTCGTAAATATGTCAATTGCAATTTCTTTTCGAATGAGCGGTTGTTCATGTTAAAAGTATTAGCATTTCCATAAGTGTAGTTACAAACGTTGACATTCTCGCTCTTGAGATGTCCCCACCCCTTTCCTTTGTCTACCAAGTTGTCATATTGGCTTAGCCCACTAGGGACTTTTCTATCATGTCAGTAACCAATGAATAACCTATTTGTGTGTGTGTTTGTTTAATTCTCTGATTGATTAGATTGATTAGTTAGTAAATAAATCATTAATCCAATTTTTGTATGTCGCTGATTCATGATCTATGTTAGGGTTCGTGCAGATATCCGAGAGTTTGCGACCTTCACTAATGAGACTGATGAGGTAATAATACATTAATAAGTGACTGGAATCGATAAGATATAAAAATATCGGAAGATATAATTCGGGAAATAAATACTCTTTAAACATTTTCCTGTGGTGCCCTGACTTCCTTGTTAATTAAAGTTACATGATTTATTTAATTGCGTAATTAAATTACACATAGAGAATTGAGTTGATGATATACAGTCTTCACATTTAATGATAGTAAACGTTATGACAGCAGTTATACTTATAGTCCCAGGAGTTTTTCCTTTCCTGCCGTAAGGTACTTACCCCATTCACCCAGCTGATGTAAGCAGACACGCGGGTGAAGACGGTGGACCTGCGGTTGACGTTGCATCCAGAAGAGGATACGAAGCTGGTCACTCCGTGGACGTAGTACTGACCGTTGATCTGGCAGTTCCAGGGGCCGCCAAAGTCTCCCTAGAATGATGAGGAGATGACTGTATCATGGCATTGTACTGTAGTTATCTGCCTCACTTTACAAGACATCAATACTTAATTTTTCTTTGTAAAATATGTAACAAAATTCCAATGATAAATAAATATACGTTATTCTGCAACATTTTTTGGCAGGTGTGAAAGAATTCTGTGAAGTAGGAATGCTTAAAAAATGTTAATATATTATATTTATCAATTAACTAAATGCAAAGTGAGTGAACAGAAGAAAAATCAAAATCAAATCCATATTTGGTGTGACCACCCTTTGCCTTCAAAACCGGATCAATTCTTGTAGGTACACTTGAATAAAGTCAGGGATTTTGTAGGCATTTAGTCACTGCTGCTGAAGACAGTTTACTGTAAAAAGTCATACACCATGGCAAGACTGAGCACAGCGACAAGACACAAGGTAGTTATACTGCATCAGCAAGGTCTCTCCCAGGCAGACATGTCAAGGCAGACGGGTTTCCAGATGTGCTGTCCAAGCTCTTTTGAAGAGGCACAAAGAAAGGTCAACGTTGAGTACCGTAGACACAGTGGTCGGGCCAAGGAAACTTACTGCAGCAGATGAAAGACACATGCTTACTTCCCTTCGCAAGCGGAAGATGTCCAGCAGTTCCATCAGCTCAGAATTGGCAGAAAACAGTGGGACCCTGGTACACCCATCTACTGTCCGGAGAAGTCTGGTCAGAAGAGGCCTTCATGGAAAACTTGCGGACAAAAAGCCAAACCTCCGATGTGGAAACAAGGCCAAGCGGCTCAACTGTGAAAACACAGGAACTGGGGTGCAGAAAAAGCCAGCAGGTGCTCTGGACTGATGAGTCAAAATGTGAAATATTTGGCTGTAGCAGAAGGCAGTTTGTTTGTCGAAGGGCTGGAGAGCGGTACACGAATGAGTGTCTGCAGGCAACAGTGAAGCATGGTGGAGGTTCCTTGCAAGTTTGGGGCTGCATTTATGCAAATAGAGTTGGGGATTTGGTTAGAATTAATGGTCTCCTCAATGCTGAGAAGTACAGGCAGATACTTATCCATCATGCAATACCACCAGGGAGGCATCTGATTGGCCCCAAATTTATTCTGCAGCATGACAATGACCACAAACAAACAGCAAAAGTCATTAAGAACTATCTTCAGCGTGAAGAAGAACAAGGAATCCCGGAAGTGATGGTATGGCCCCCACAGAGCCCTGATCTCAACATCATCGAGTCTGTTTGGGATTACATGAAGATAGAGAAGCACCTGAGGCTGCCTAAATCCACAGAAGAACTGCGGTTAGTTCTCCAAGATGTTTGGGCCAACATACCTGCCGAGTTTCTTCAAAAACGGTGTGCAAGTGTACCTAGAAGAATTGATGCTGTTTTGAAGGCAAAGGGTGGTCACACCATATAGTGATTTGATGTAGATTTTTCTTCTGTTCACTCACTTTTGCATTTTGATAAATATAATCTATTAACATGTCTATTTTTGAAAGCATTCTTACTTTACAGCATTTTTTCACACCTGCCTAAAACTTTTGCACAGTACTGTATATAAAATGAATCTAGAAATATAATTTTCTTCCGACAGATGGCGTCATTCTAACGTGACCGGGAGGCCATGATCTATGAGCGCAGACAGCGTCGTCGTCGCACTACCTGACGTAAGGCAATGCTACGAATATAGTTCAACACCAGTAGGACCCCAACAAAAGATTTGGATCTCTTGATGGAATGGCTAAGGTGTTGGAATGACAGAAGCATGTTCTCAGACTCTAATCCTGAACCAATCGGTCTCCCTCCACCCCGCAAATTCGCTCCAATGTTTAATATACAATTTCATTATTACACGAGTCTTACCTGGCAACGAGAGTTGGCTCCTCCACCAGCACAGACCATGGTGGACGGATGATCCCCACCAGCCAGAGCTGGAGCAGGTCTAGTGGTCAACGCTGGGCAGCCAAGCCTGCTTCAGGCTCTTGGACAGAGAACCCACGGCTATAGGGAGGACAGGGGACATGTTGTTGGAATATTTTTAAAAAATTGTGACATTTATCCATTGCATTTACTGTGGGGAGAACAAGTATTTGATACACTGCCGATTTTGCAGGTTTTCCTGCTTACAAAGCATGTAGAGGTCTGTAATTTTTATCATAGGTACACTTCAACTGTGAGAGACGGAATCCAAAACAAAAATCCAGAAAATCATATTGTATGATTTTTAAGTAATTAATTTGCATTTTATTGCATGACATAAGTATTTGATACATCAGAAAAGCAGAACTTAATATTTGGCACAGAAACCTTTGTTTACAATTACAGAGATCATACGTTTCCTGTAGTTCTTGACCAGGTTTGCACACACTGCAGCAGGGATTTTGGCCCACTCCTCCATACAGACCTTCTCCAGATCCTTCAGATTTCAGGGGCTGTCGCTGGGCAATATAGACTTTCAGCTCCCTCCAAAGATTTTCTATTGGGTTCAGGTCTGGAGACTGGCTAGGCCACTCCAGGACCTTGAGATGCTTCTTACGGAGCCACTCCTTAGTTGCCCTGGCTGTGTGTTTCGGGTCGTTGTCATGCTGGAAGACCCAGCCACGACCCATCTTCAATGCTCTTACTGAGGGAAGGAGGTTGTTGGCCAAGATCTCGCGATACATGGCCCCATCCATCCTCCCCTCAATACGGTGCAGTCGTCCTGTCCCCTTTGCAGAAAAGCATCCCCAAAGAATGATGTTTCCACCTCCATGCTTCATGGTTGGGATGGTGTTCTTGGGGTTGTACCCATCCTTCTTCTTCCTCCAAACACGGCAAGTGGAGTTTAGACCAAAAGCTCTATTTTTGTCTCATCAGACCACATGACCTTCTCCCATTTTTTTTTATTTATTATTTATTTATTTATTTAACCTTTATTTAACCAGGTAGGCAAATTGAGAACACGTTCTCATTTACAATTGCGACCTGGCCAAGATAAAGCAAAGCAGTTCGACACATACAACAACACATAGTTACACATGGAGTAAAAACAAACATATAGTCAATAATACAGTGAAAAAGATAAAAAAATAAGTCTATATACAATGTGAGCAAGTGAGGTGAGATAAGGGAGGTGAAGGCAAACAGATATATGTATAAATAAATACAAATATAAAAAGGCCATGGAGGCGAAGTGAGTACAACAGCAAGTAAAATAAAAACTAAAAAAAACACTGGAATGGTTGGTTTGCATTGGAAGAAAGTGCAAAGTAGAGACAGAAATAATGGGGTGCAAAGGAGCAAAATAAATTAATAAATAAATACAGTAGGTAAAGAGGTAGTTGTTTGGGCTAAATTGTAGATGGGTTATGTACAGGTGCAGTAATCTATGAGCTGCTCTGACAGCTGGTGCTTAAAGCTAGTGAGGGAGATAGGTGTTTCCAGTTTCAGAGATTTTTGTAGTTCGTTCCAGTCATTGGCAGCAGAGAACTGGAAGGAGAGGCGTCCAAAGGAAGAATTGGTTTTGGGGGTGACTAGAGAGATATACCTGCTGGAGCGCGTGCTACGGGTAGGTGCTGCTATGGTGACCAGCGAGCTGAGATAAGGGGGGACTTTACCTAGCAGGGTCTTGTAGATGACCTGGAACCAATGGGTTTGGCGACGAGTATGAAGCGAGGGCCAGCCAACGAGAGTGTACAGGTCGCAGTGGTGGGTGGTATATGGGGCTTTGGTGACAAAACGGATGGCACTGTGATAGACTGCATCCAATTTATTGAGTAGGGTTTTGGAGGCTATTTTGTAAATGACATCACCGAAGTCGAGGATTGGTAGGATGGTCAGTTTTACAAGGGTATGTTTGGCAGCATGAGTAAAGGATGCTTTGTTGCGGAATAGGAAGCCAATTCTAGATTTGACTTTGGATTGGAGATGTTTGATGTGGGTCTGGAAGGAGAGTTTACAGTCTAACCAGACACCTAGGTATTTGTAGTTGTCCACATATTCTAAGTCGGAGCCGTCCAAAGTAGTGATGTTGGACAGGCGGGCAGGAGCAGGCAGCGATCGGTTGAAGAGCATGCATTTGGTTTTACTTGTATTTAAGAGCAGTTGGAGGCCACGGAAGGAGAGTTGTATGGCATTGAAGCTCGCCTGGAGGGTTGTTAACACAGTGTCAAAAGAAGGGCCAGAAGTATACAGAATAGTGTCGTCTGCGTAGAGGTGGATCAGAGAATCACCAGCAGCAAGAGCGACATCATTGATGTAAACAGAGAAGAGAGTCGGTCCAAGAATTGAATCCTGTGGCACCCCCATAGAGACTGCCAGAGGCCCGGACAACAGACCCTCCGATTTGACACACTGAACTCTATCAGAGAAGTAGTTGGTGAACCAGGCGAGGCAATCATTAGAGAAACCAAGGCTGTCGAGTCTGCCAATGAGGATGTGGTGATTGACAGAGTCAATAGCCTTGGCCAGGTCAATGAATACGGCTGCACAGTATTGTTTCCTATCGATGGCGGTTACGATATCGTTTATGACCTTGAGCGTGGCTGAGGTGCACCCATGACCAGCTCTGAAACCAGATTGCATAGCGGAGAAGGTGTGGTGTGATTCGAAATGGTCGGTAATCTGTTTGTTGACTTGGCTTTCGAAGACCTTAGAAAGGCAGGGTAGGATAGATATAGGTCTGTAGCAGTTAGGGTCAAGGGTGTCCCCCCCTTTGAAGAGGGGGATAACCGCAGCTGCTTTCCAATCTTTGGGGATCTCAGACGACACGAAAGAGAGGTTGAAGAGGCTAGTAATAGGGGTGGCAACAATTTCAGCAGATAGTTTTAGAAAGAAAGGGTCCAGATTATCTAGCCCGGCTGATTTGTAAGGGTCCAGATTTTGCAGCTCATTAAGAACATCAGCTGACTGTATTTGGGAGAAAGAGAAATGGGGAAGGCTTGGGCGAGTAGCAGAGGGGAGGGCAGTGCTGTTGTCCCGGGTAGGGGTAGCCAGGTGGAAAGCATGGCCAGCCGTAGAAAAATGCTTATTGAAATTCTCAATTATAGTGGATTTGTCGGTGGTGACAGTGTTTCCTATCTTCAGGGCGGTTGGAAGCTGGGAGGAGGTGTTCTTATTCTCCATGGACTTTACGGTGTCCCAGAACTTTTTTGAATTTGTGTTGCAGGAAGCAAATTTCTGCTTGAAAAAGCTAGCCTTGGCTGTTCTAACTGCCTGTGTATATTGGTTTCTGGCTTCCCTGAAAAGTTGCATATCACGGGGGCTGTTCGATGCTAATGCAGAACGCCATAGGATGTTTTTCTGTTGGTTAAGGGCAGTCAGGTCAGGAGAGAACCAAGGGCTATATCTGTTCCTGGTTCTAAATTTCTTGAATGGGGCATGCTTATTCAAGATGGTGAGGAAGGCATTTTAAAAAAATGACCAGGCATCCTCTACTGACGGGATGAGATCAATATCCTTCCAGGATACCCCGGCCAGGTCAATTAGGAAGGCCTGCTCGCTGAAGTGTTTCAGGGAGCGTTTGACAGTGATGAGTGGAGGTCGTTTGACCGCTGACCCATTACGGATGCAGGCAATGAGGCAGTGATCGCTGAGATCTTGGTTAAAAACAGCAGAGGTGTATTTGGAGGGCAAGTTTGTTAGGATGATATCTATGAGGGTACCCGTGTTTACGGAATTGGGGTGGTACCTGGTAGGTTCATTAATAATTTGTGTGAGATTGAGGGCATCAAGCTTAGATTGTAGGGTGGCTGGGGTGTTGAGCATGTTCAAATTTAGGTCGCCTAGCAGCACGAGCTCTGAAGATAGATGGGGGGCAATCAGTTCACATATAGTGTCCAGAGCACAGCTGGGGGCAGAGGGTGGTCTGTAGCAGGCGGCAACGGTGAGAGACTTGTTTTTAGAGAGGTGGATTTTTAAAAGTAGAAGTTCAAATTGTTTGGGAACAGACCTGGATAGTATAACAGAACTCTGCAGGCAGTCTTTGCAGTAGATTGCAACACCGCCCCCTTTGGCCGTTCTATCTTGTCTGAAAATATTGTAATTGGGGATAAAAATGTCTGAATTTTTGGTGGTCTTTCTAAGCCAGGATTCAGACACGGCTAAAACATCCGGGTTGGTAGAGTGTGCTAAAGCAGTGAACAAAACAAACTTAGGGAGGAGGCTCCTAATGTTAACATGCATGAAGCCAAGGCTATTACGGTTACAGAAGTCATCAAAAGAGAGCGCCTGGGGAATAGGAGTGGAGCCAGGTACTGCAGGGCCTGGATTCACCTCTACATCACCAGAGGAACAGAGGAGAAGTAGGATAATGGTACGGCTAAAAGCTATGAGAATTGGTCGCCTAGAGCTACCAGAGCAGAGAGTAAAAGGAAGTTTCTGGGGGCGATAAAATAGTTTAAAGGAATAATGTACAGACAAAGGTATGGTAGGATGTGAATACAGTGGAGGTAAACCTAGGTATTGAGTGATGATGAGAGAGATCTTGTCTCTAGAAACATCATTGAAACCAGGTGATGTCATCGCATATGTGGGTGGTGGAACTGCAGGGTTGGATATGGTATAGAGAGCAGGGCTAGAATCTCTACAGTGAAATAAGCCAATAAACACTAACCAGAACAGCAATGGACAAGGCATATTTACATTAAGGAGAGGCAAGCTTAATCGAGTGATAAATAAGGGTCCAGTGAGTAGAGGTTGGTTGGGGTCGTGGCGATCCAGACAGCTGGCCGGGTATATGGCTATCGGTAGCAGCATAGGAGGGAGGTCTGTTTGTAGATACCTCGTGCGTTTCCGTCGGTAGGTTCCGTGTAGTGGGGTTTTGTTCAGATAGCAGCCGATAAGACAGCTAACGATTAGCGGGCCTCAGATGAGCGTTCAGGTAACGCCGGGACGGAGGTGCCGGTTGGATAAATCCCTCGGGCAGATAACGTCGGCAGTCAGTCGTGAAGGCCCGGTGGGGTTCCGTATCTGCAGCAGCAACAAAGAAGCGGGTCCGGATGGTGATGGAACTCCTCAGCTGGCTAGCTCCAGCATGATTTGAGTTAGCTCCGGGGTCGACGTAAGCCAATAGTCACACGGTATGCAGCTAGCTAGCTAGTAATCAAGGTGCAAGTGTCCAGAGGCTGCGGTTGGAATCCGGGGAAACTGAGAGAAAAAAAGTCCCGGAATGCTCCGGTCCGAGTCGCGTTGCACAAAAGTGCCGGTAGATTATCGAGCTAGAGGAATAGCTGATGACCGCAAAACGTGGGCAGCTGAAACACCAACGCTAGCCAGCAAACCGGCTAATTTCGGGGCAGCTACAGATTAGCTTCTGGCTAGCTATCGGAGTAGCTTCTGGATTAGCTTTCAGGCTAGCTTCTGAATTAGCCCCTGGCTATCTTCCACGATGGATTTTCAGATTGAGGTAAATAGTACTTATTGTAATTGGTGAAGCGGGTTGCAGGAAAGCTTTTGCAGGAAAGCTTTTGTAGTTGAGTTCTTGGATAATAAAATAAATAAAAGATATGTGAAGAAAAGGTGTAAATATATATATATACAGGACACGACCCGACAACACGGAAAAATACGTCTGAACTGCTAAGCCACCTTGGTATTCCTCCTCTGGATCATCCAGATGGTCATTGGCAAACTTCAGACGGGCCTGGACATGCGCTGGCTTGAGCAGGGGGACCTTGCGTGCGCTGCAGGATTTTAACCGCATACCGAGGGTGATTGACCGTCATCTTGAACTTCTTCCATTTTCTAATAATTGCGCCAACAGTTGTTGCCTTCTCACCAAGCTGCTTGCCTATGGTCCTGTAGCCCATCCCAGCCTTGTGCAGGTCTACAATTTTATCCCTGATGTCCTTACACAGCTCTCTGGTCTTGGCCATTGTGGAGAGGTTGGAGTCTGTTTGATTGAGTGTGTGGACAGGTGTCTTTTATACAGATAACGAGTTCAAACATGTGCAGTTAATAAACAGGTCTGTGAGAGCCAGAATTCTTACTGGTTGGTAGGTGATCAAATACTTATGTCATGCAATAAAATGCAAATTAATTACTTAAAAATCATACAATGTGATTTTCTGGATTTTTGGATTCCGTCTCTCACAGTTGAAGTGTACCTATGATAAAAATTACAGACCTCTACATGCTTTGTAAATAGGAAAACCTGCAAAATCGGCAGTGTATCAAATACTTGTTCTCCCCACTGTATTTGTCACTTCAGCTGATAGGGAGTAACAGCAGAGGGTATAATTCAATCGGGTTTTATTAGAATATGTCAAAATAGAGACATTTAACCATTTTAGTTATATGTAATCTAGTTACATGTCACTAAAATGCTTAAGACCAAGTAAAATCCCCACAAGCCCTTAATTTGCTGGTTGTGTTAGTGTTACCCAAATGGGTCAGTGTGTCACCTGCATTGCTTGCTGTTCTGGGTTTTAGGCTGGTTTTCTGTACAGCACTTTGGGATATCAGCTGATGTAAGAAGGGCTATATAAATACATTTGATTTGATTTAGGTTATGGCTAGTTATGGGTAGACTCTGGGACTGTACAGATGTTGGATCTTAATTTGAGCCAGTTTCACATTTTTTGTAGGGGTTGATAAATTGTTTGTTAGGGCAAATCAACTCAAACATTTTTAAGTGGAAATTACAAACCTTAGAAGCCATTTTAAACATTGAAATACACTACAAGGTTGCATTTCCTGTTGTGCAAGATCATTCTTGCAACAACAGGTTGATCAAATTAAAATACGGCATCTGTATGTGGGGACAATGAAATGTTGAATGTGTTTGGTGTTACATTTCAAAAAATCGGTTACTACTGACTCTGGGTGCGTCCCCATCCGGTGATGTAGCAGGGGTTGTAGTTGGACAGGATCTGTCCAGACGGAGGAAGATCAACCAGCTGGACAGCAGAGTTCAGGGACGCCTCGGTGGACAGACGCAGCAGGGCGATATCAGGTATGAATAGAGGAGCACTATGTCCTACCTGAGGAACAGAAGGGTACGAGGCAACATTTTCACTTCAGGTTATACATCTTTCTCAGAGACTTCTGCACTTTCACCTTTCTATTCTGGACTTATGCACTTTAAATCTAACATATTATTGTGGAATATCTACTCAATGCTAAGAGGATTTCCAGAATATAGCTCCTTCAGTCACTATTACAAACATAAAAAGCATCACTTTTTTAACAAGATCTTATAAAGCTGCAACATGGTCTCGTTAAAATATGTAAAATACAAATAGTGACATTTAACTGTCGGCTGACATAGTACTTTGTATGTCACCTATGCTGACATATTAGTTATACATTATTTCACTTGTGGTATAAATTAGTTATAGCACAGGTTCACAAGGTATTGATCTTTATTATACTCAAATTGTTATCAATTAATGTCTCGTGTTTCAATTTGAACCTTGATTTTAACAAACTGCGCACAAAAAAATATACAAAAAAATAACAGTTGATCATAAACAAAGTTCCGTACCCTCCAGCAATGTTGTTGGAGTTCCACCCATTGTGGATGTGGACCCAGCTGACGTTCATGTACTGTTCCTCACCCTCGTTGCTGTTCAGGTAGTGGTCTTCCAGAACCACACGCCAAGTCCTCTGACTGTAGACAACACATACACAACACCTTGGTCAGTTAGGAAGTTATACAACATCATTGCACATCATTGCACATCACTGCAGATCATTGCACACGTGATAGAACAGCAGAGTATGTACTAGGATGTTATTTTTTACTACGATGCTGGATGCTCATCTCTGCTTTGATAAACAAAATAAAAGCAATAACAAATGCGCCCGGAGCGACTAGTGTCTCTGTTTCCCCTTTCAGATCTCAGCTTTAAGCTAACACCTAGCGACCTTGTCAAGAGGTTTTGGATCTTCGCTATGTTATGTCTCCCTTTGTCCTACCTGTCCACACAGTGAGCAGCAGTCATGACCCATCCCCTCTTGATCAGAGTATCACCACAGGTGTGGTAGTATGAGCTGCCAGACTTGTACTGGAGAGAGATCTGGGGAGAGGAAGGGAGGGAGGGAGAGGGGTTGGCTAAAGCACAAACAGATCTGGGAACAGGCAAATGTTGACTACCAGATCCAAATCAGCTATGCTGTCACAAGATGGCATAGCAGTGTAGACGTGTTTGTTTCATCCTCTCGTGTACGTTTGTATTTTTCGTATTTCTTGTAAATATATATTTTTTTTAAATTTATATCTCTTTTCGATTTTTATTTCGATTATACCTTCCGGTAACCTACCTCACCCAATGTGATACGGAATCGCTATTATTTTTTAAACTTTGGAACACATTCAAGAACCCCCAGTAGCTAACCAGCTAATCAGCTACAAGCTATTTAGTCATTTTTAGCCACTACTAGCAGCTTTTACCTTCTGCACAGACACCAGCCTTGTTATTAGCCTGGATATTACTCTCCAATTTACCAGCATCGGACTGTCTCTCCACAACAACGCCGGATTCCTGCCGTAATCCCCGAGCCACTACTTCTGATCCTCACAGCTAGCTTGCAGCTAGCACCACTGCCACGAAGCTAGCACCAGTTAGCAAACACAATTCTACAATACCTCTTTCGCCATCGCCATCCGGCTTGGATTCTCTGTCGACACGACCACGTCTGGTCTGTAGACGAATACCCCATCCGCTGTGCCCTCAACCGGCCTCCGTCTGAGCAGACCCCCTCCGTCTGAGCAGACCACCCCCCCGGGCTACTAACTTTAAACGCCGCATGCTAGCGTAGTGGCGGCCTCCCTGCTCCATCTACGGCTGCCCCCTGGACACTATGATCACTTGGCTACATAGCTGATGCCTGCCGGACTGTCCATTAATTCACGGTACTCCATTCTGTTTATTTGTGTTTTATTTGTCGGCTCTGTGTTTTAACTCAGGCTCTGTGTGTAGTTAATCCGACCCTCTCTGCCTAGTCGTCGCCATTTTTACCTGCTGTTGCTGTGTTAGCTGACTAGCTGCTGTTATCTCACCTGTTGTTTTAGCTAGCTCTCCCAATCAAGACCTGCAATCACTTTATGCCTTACTATATGTCTCTCTCAAATATCAATATGCCGTGTATACTGTTGTTCAGGCTAGTTATCATTGTTTTGGTTTGCAATGGACCCCATAGTTCCACTCTCCGTACCTCTGATACCTCCTTTGTCCCACCTCCCACACATGCGGTGACCTCACCCATTGAGACCAGCATGTCCAGAGATACAACCTCTCTTATCATCACCCAGTGCCTGGGCTTGCCTCCGCTGTACCCGTGCCCCACCATACCCCTGTCTGCACATTATGCCCAGAATCTATTCTACCACGCCCATAAATCTGCTCCTTTTATTCCCTGTCCCCAACGCTCTAGGTGACCAGTTTTGATAGCCTTTAGCCGCACCCTCATCCTAATACTCCTCTGTTCCTCGGGTGATGTGGAGGTAAATCCAGGCCCTGCATGTCCCCAGGCACCCTCATTTGTTGACTTCTGTGATCGAAAAAGCCTTGGCCTCATGCATGTCAACATCAGAACATCTCCCTAAGTTTGTCTTACTCACCGCTTTAGCACACTCTGCCAACCCTGATGTCCTTGCTGTGTCTGAATCCTGGCTTAGGAAGGCCACCAAAAATTCTGAGATTTCCATACCCAACTATAACACTTTCCGTCAAGATAGAACTGCCAAAGGGGGAGGAGTTGCAATCTACTGCAGAGATAGCCTGCAAAGTTCTGTCATACTTTCCAGGTCTATGCCCAAACAGTTCGAACTTCTAATTAAAAAAATTAATCTCTCCAGAAATAAGTCTCTCACTGTTGCCGCCTGCTACCGACCCCCCTCAGCTCCCAGCTGTGCCCTGGACACCATCTGTGAATTGATCGCTCCCCATCTAGCTTCAGAGTTTGTTCTGTTAGGTGACCTAAACTGGGATATGCTTAACAATCAATCTCACACAAATCATCAAGGAACCCACCAGGTACAACCCTAAATCCGTAAACATGGGCACCCTAATATACATTATCCTGACCAACTTGCCCTCCAAATACACCTCTGCTGTCTTCAATCAAGATCTCAGCGATCACTGCCTCATTGCCTCATTGCCTGTATCCGCTACGGGTCCGCGGTCAAACGACCACCCCTCATCACTGTAAAACGCTCCCTAAAACACTTCTGCGAGCAGGCCTTTCTAATCGACCTGGCCCGGGTACCCTGGAAGGATATTGACCTCATCCCGTCAGTTGAGCCTGGTCATTCTTTAAAAGTTACTTCCTCACCATATTAGACAAGCATGCTCCGTTCAAAAAATGCAGAACTAAGAACAGATATAGCCCTTGGTTCACTCCAGACCTGACTGCCCTCGACCAGCACAAAAACATCCTTTGGCGAACTGCAATAGCATCGAAGAGCCCCCGCGATATGCAACTGTTCAGGGAAGTCAGGAACCAATACACGCAGTCAGTCAGGAAAGCAAAGGCCAGCTTTTTCAAGCAGAAATTTGCATCCTGTAGCTCTAACTCCAAAAAGTTCTGGGATACTGTAAAGTCCATGGAGAACAAGAGCACCTCCTCCCAGCTGCCCACTGCACTGAGGCTAGGTAACACGGTCACCACCGATAAATCCGTGATAATCGAAAACTTCAACAACCATTTCTCAACGGCTGGCCATGCCTTCCTCCTGGCGACTCCAACCTTGGCCAACCGCCCCGCCCCCCCCCCCCCCCCCCCCCCCCCCCGCTGCTACTCGCCCAAGCCTCCCCAGCTTCTCCTTTACCCAAATCCAGATAGCAGATGTTCTGAAAGAGCTGCAAAACCTGGACCCATACAAATCAGCTGGGCTTGACAATCTGGACCCCCTATTTCTGAAACTGTCCGCCTCTCCTTGTTCAACCTCTCCTTCGTATCATCTGAGATCCCCAAGGATTGGAAAGCTGCCGCGGTCATCCCCCTCTTCAAAGGGGGAGACACCCTGGACCCAAACTGTTACAGACCTATATCCATCCTGCCCTGCCTATCTAAGGTCTTCGAAAGCCAAGTCAACAAACAGATCACTGACCATCTCGAATCCCACCGTACCTTCTCCGCTGTGCAATCCGGTTTCCGAGCTGGTCACGGGTGCACCTCAGCCACGTTCACGGTACTAAACGATATCATAACCGCCATCCATAAAAGACAGTACTGTGCAGCCGTCTTCATCGACCTGGCCAAGGCTTTCGACTCTGTCAATCACCATATTCTTATCAGCAGACTCAGTAGCCTCGGTTTCACTAATGACTGCATTGCCTGGTTCACCAACTACTTTGCAGACAGAGCTCAGTGTGTCAAATCGGAGGGCATGCTGTCCGGTCCTCTGGCAGTCTCTATGGGGGTACCTCAGGGTTCAATTCTCGGGCCGACTCTTTTCTCTGTATATATCAATGATGTTGCTCTTGCTGCGGGTGATTCCCTGATCCACCTCTACGCAGACGACACCATTCTGTATACTTCTGGCCCTTTCTTGGACATTGTGCTATCTAACCTCCAAACGAGCTTCAATGCCATACAACACTTCTTCCGTGGCCTCCAACTGCTCTTAAACGCTAGTAAAACCAAATGCATGCTTTTCAACCGTTCGCTGCCTGCACCCGCACGCCCGACTAGCATCACCACCCTGGACGTTTCCGACCTAGAATATGTGGACATCTATAAGTACCTAGGTGTCTGGCTAGACTGCAAACTCTCCTTCCAGACTCATATCAAACATCTCCAATCCAAAATCAAATCTAGAGTCGGCTTTCTATTTCGCAACAAAGCCTCCTTCACTCATGCCGCCAAACTTACCCTTGTAAAACTGACTATCCACCCGATCCTCGACTTCGGCGATGTCATCTACAAAATAGATTCCAATACTCTACTCAGCAAACTGGATGCAGTTTATCACAGTGCCATCCGTTTTGTTACTAAAGCACCTTATACGACCCACCACTGCGACCTGTATGCCCTAGTCGGCTGGCCCTCGCTACATGTTCGTCGTCAGACCCACTGGCTCCAGGTCATCTACAAGGCTATGCTAGGTAAAGTGCCGCCTTATCTCAGTTCACTGGTCACGATGGCTACACCCACCCGTAGCACGCGCTCCAGCAGGTGTATCTCACTGATCATCCCTAAAGCCAAAACCTCATTTGGACGCCTTTCCTTCCAGTTCTCTGCTGCCTGCGACTGGAACAAATTGCAAAAATCTCTGAAGTTGGAGACTTTTATCTCCCTCAACAACTTTAAACATCTGCTATCCGAGCAGCTAACCGATCACTGCAGCTGTACATAGTCCATCGGTATATAGCCCACCCAATTTACCTACCTCACCCCCCATACTGCTTTTATTTATTTACTTTTCTGCTCTTTTGCACACCAGTGTCTCTACTTGCACATGATCATCTGATGATTTATCACTCCAGTGTTAATCTGCTAAATTGTAATTATTCGATTTATTGCCTACCTCCTCATGCCTTTTGCACACATTGTATATAGATTCTCTTTTTTTCCTACCATGTTATTGACTTGTTTATTGTTTACTCCATGTGTAACTCTGTGTTGTTGTCTGTTCACACTGCTATGCTTTATCTTGGCCAGGTCGCAGTTGCAAATGAGAACTTGTTCTCAACTAGCCTACCTGGTTAAATAAAGGTGAAATAAAAAAATAATCAAGAGACACTAGGCTACGAGACATTAGGAGAAGGCTAATGTTTTACCTGCCAGGGCCAGGAGTTGGACTGGACAACCTCGCCACCCACCACTCTCTGCTCAGGTCCATCTTCCAGGTATCTGGGCTGGGGCAGCAGACTCTCAGCCAACACTGGTAGAGGAAAGACACAGTTAAAACCTTTTCTCAATAGGGGGTGCTGTTTGTACTTTGTAAAAATTTCATTCCCAAATTAAACTGCCTCGTACTCAATTCTTGCTCGTACAATATGCATATTATTATTACTATTGGATAGAAAACACTCTCTAGTTTCTAAAACTGTTTGAATTACATCTGTGAGTAAAACAGAACTCGAGTTGGAGCAATCTTCCTGTCAGCAAGTGAGAAATCTGAAATCAGCCAGGCTGTTCTGAGGTCGGTTTATTAATTTGCATGTCTTCTATTGGTTGAGATGCACTGCATACGCCTTCCCCTGGATGTCAGCAAATAGTGAGAATTGGAATGGAGTTGCTAGGCAGATCTGAGGCCATATAAATGGACTGGCAACGTGGGGTCCTCTCTTTCCTTCATTCGCCATGACGCAAGACAGACCTTATGATGGCGTTCTAGAAAGCTCCCGTTATAGCCCTTAGATATATCCGGCTCTGATTTTATTCGATATAGGTGTTAAAGACATCATAATGTTGTTATTTTAAACCGAGTTATATCAGTTTATATCAGTATATTGCGATTTTCGGATATTTATTTGTGCTGCGTTCTAGTGAGTTGGGCACATCTGGGCCACATGGCTAATGTTTACTGCTAATTCCAAAGTTGAAGGCGACAATCTACAACCGAGCAACGATTCTTTTGGACAAAGGACAACTTGCCCAAGATTCTGATGGGAGCTCATCAAAAAGTAAGAACTATTTATGATGTTAATTCGTTGTTCTGTTGAAAAATGTAAAACTCATATTCCGCCATTAATTTCGGTGCGGTCTCGCTTTAACGCACGCTGTATGTCGTAGTAACGTTAATTTTTAAAATCTAACACAGCGATTGCATTAAGAACTAATGTATCTTTCATTTGCTGTCCAACCTGTATTTTTTAGTCAAGTTTAAATTTAGTTACTGATTAGATTAGGTGCCTCTCCCAAGATTTCTCCCGACATATTGTTGGCAGCTTGGCTACTATTCTCATTGTATAACCACGATTTGTGCCGCTAAATATGCACATTTTCGAACAAACTCTATATGTATTGTGTAATATGATGTTATAGGACTCTCATCTGAAGAAGTTTAAGAAGGTTAGTGAAAAAATGAATATCTTTTGCTGGTTTATTTGTTATCGCTATTGTTGGCTTGAATCAATGCTGTTGTGTGGTTGGCTATTGTAGTAAGCTAATATAATGCTATATTGTGTTTTCGCTGTAAAACACTTAAAAAATCTGAAATATTGGCTGGATTCACAAGATCTTTGTCTTTCATTTGCTGTACGCTGTGTATTTTTCATAAATGTTTTATGATGAGTATTTAGGTAATTCACGTTGGTCTCTGTAGTTATTCTAGTTGCTTTGGTGAGAGTTGTGATGGTGGCTGCAATGGTAAACTATGATTTATACCTGAAATATGCACATTTTTCTAACAAAACATATGCTATACAATAAATATGTTATCAGACTGTCATCTGATGAAGATGTTTCTTGGTTAGTGGCTATTTATATCTTAATCTGGTCGAAATTGTGATAGCTACCTATGCAGGAAAAAAATGGTGGGAAAAAAAAGTTGTCTTTTGCTATCGTGGTTAGCTAATAGATTTACATATTGTGTCTTCCCTGTAAAACATTTTAAAAATCAGAAATGATGGCTGGATTCACAAGATGTGTATCTTTCATCTGGTGTCTTGGACTTGTGATTTAATGATATTTAGATGCTAGTATTTCTTGTGATGCTATGCTAGGCTATGCTAGTCAGCTTTTTTACTGATGGGGGTGCTCCCGGATCCGGGATTGTGATGAAGTAGAAGTTAAAGAGAGAAAGAAAAACCGTTAAAATCCAGGGAGACAGCTCAGCCAATGAACCAACATGACATGTTCTATGTGGAAATAGTTAGCATTTTTGAAACAGCCTGTTTGAGATACAAGTTTTGAGGTGAGGTTTCTGAAGTGCTTTTTCTCCAATTCATGCTTTGGCCACCGATACAAGTATAGGACTAGTCAACAACATTATTTGGGTATGAGTTAACAGAATATTAACTTTTAAAAGTGTGATTTTCATTGGACAGTTACTTTAAAGACTGGGGACATGGTGTCTCACCGGAAATCTCACAGTCTATGTCTCAAACAGAGGAGCAATAAATACTTTTTGTATCTGAGTGACGAAGCGAGAGAAAGAGTTTCAAGGAGAGAGAGTTTCAAGGAGAGAGAGAGTTTCAAGGAGAGAGAGAGTTTCAAGGAGAGAGAGAGTTTCAAGGAGAGAGAGAGTTTCAAGGAGAGAGAGAGTTTCAAGGAGAGAGAGTTTCAAGGAGAGAGAGTTTCAAGGAGTTTCAAGGAGAGAGAGTTTCAAGGAGAAAGAGTTTCAAGGAGAGAGAGTTTCAAGGAGAGAGAGTTTCAAGGAGAGAGAGTTTCAAGGAGAGAGAGTTTCAAGGAGAGAGAGTTTCAAGGAGAGAGAGTTTCAAGGAGAGAGAGTTTCAAGGAGAGAGAGTTTTTATAGAAATGATCACTTCTCAGCCAGGGCTGCGAAAGCCCTCAACAGGAAGAACCTCAGCATGTTCTCTGTTCGTATTAGTCTGTATTGATGGAATATTCCTGTCCCTGTTTTAAACCCTCAGGAGATAGGACGCCCCTCCTGTCTGGTCTGGGGCCGACCACGATGTTTGTTCAGCGTGTGTATTGTATCCACCTGTATTCTGTCTCACGGTAATCAGACTGACCAAGATCTAGGAGGCCCTAGCATCACCTCACATACCTGTACAGTGTAGGTTGGAAGGTTTGTCTAAAAATATATGTACTACTGATTATAAGTCACTCTGGATAAGAACATCTGCTAAGTGATTAAGATGTAAATTGTTATGTAAATATGTAGAATGTAAACACTCAGGGCTGGTTTTCCCAGATAAACATACTACGAGATGTAAAATCAGACTCAATGCAGATTCTGCTTTGAGAGTGCATTTTAGTCCAGGAATAGGCTTGATGTTTATAATATAATTAAGCAATAAGGTGTGAGGTAATTTTCTGTTAAACCTTACTAATGCATTTGTACTAAAATATCTGTCTTTAAGCCTAGGCATTGGACTTGAGTTTGTCCTAGAAACTAACTCATAGGTTAGAAAAGTATCCATGCACATTAATAGAGGCCTGTTCTAACTGTTCTGTGTGTGTAGAATGACCCCATGATGTCTGGAAGCTCAGCCAAGACCTGACAGAAACTGACTGGTTCCTCTTAAGTTAACTGGACACAGAGTAAAGGTTCATGTTTTTTGGTGTGTGTGTGTGTGTGTGTGTGTGTGTGTGTGTGTGTGTGTGTGTGTGTGTGTGTGTGTGTGTGTGTGTGTGTGTGTGTGTGTGTGTGTGTGTGTGTGTGTGTGTGTGTTCATGTTTGTTTGTTTGTTTGTTTGTTTGTTTGTTTGTTTGTTTGTTGTGTGTGACCAGTACAGACAGTCAAAGGCGCTTGCTTGCCCAACTTGGGGGAACCGTTGAGTTACTGTTAGAGGAAGTATGTCTGGAGTGACTTCCTGTCATTCTGTCCCCTATTGTCCTCAGTCAGTTGCGACAGATTGTTACATGGAGTGAAACAGGGGAACCCAAGAGCAGACCCAGATGAGGAGACTGGGATGAAGTAACCAAGGTATTTATTGAAACCCAGGGGAAGCTTGGGCGGGTTGCTGGAAACCAGGTGCTGAGGCTGGAGCGAGAGGGGTTGAGACGGGGTAAGCAGGTCCGGGCAGAACTGTAGCGGAGAGGAAAACGGCGTCAAGCAAGGAAAACAGGCATAACAGGACCTGAATAGTAACAAACGGAACGTAGACTGACTGAGAAAAGATTATAATCTGGCAGCGTGGAAGTGGCAGGGCTGAGTATTTGTAGAGGTCTTGATTATGGAACAGGTTGCAGCTGGTGGGGAGCTGCTCTGACTCCAGCACACCTGTCTCTGCCCACACAATCTCTCACACACACACACAGAGAGAGAGAGAGTGAGGGAGAGAGTACCGGGGGAGTGGCGGCAGGTCAAAGAGACAAAGGATGAGCAGTAGAGGGTGTTGCAGGAGCAGATGTGACACAGACTGAGGCAACCTTTTCACCCAGTTGTCTCCCCTCACACACACATACATAGGGTTACGTGTTTTGCAGATGCTTGCATGGGGTAGCTTGACTATATAAGGCTTTGGGTATTTGTACAGGAGGCTTTCACTCCATTTCACCTGCGATTTTGCCTCTTCTCATTATTAGTTAAAGGTAGAATTTCCACCAGAAAGGCCTGAGGGGTGTGTGGTATATTTAAGCAATAATGCCCGAGGGGGTGTGGTATTTGGCCAATATACCATGGCTAAGGGCTGTTCTTTGCCTGGATACAGCCCTTAGCCGTGGTATATTGGCCATATATCACAAACCCTAGAGGTGTCTTATTGCTATTATAAACTGGTTACCAACGTAAGTTCCTCGGCGTACCATCACGGACAAACTGAAATGCTCCACCCACACAGACAACGTGGTGAAGAAGGCAAAACAGCGCCTCTTCAACCTCAGGAGGCTGAAGAAATTTGGCTTGTCACCTAAAACACTCACAAACTTCTACAGATGCAAAATCGAGAGCATCCTGTCGGGCTGTATCACAGCCTGGTACGGCAACTGCTCCGCCCACAACCGTAAGGCTCTCCAGAGGGTAGTGAGGTCTGCACAACGCATCACCGGGGGCAAACTACCTGCCCTCCAGGACACCTACACCACCCGATGTCACAGGGAGGCCAAAAATATCATCAAGGACAACAACCACCCGAGCCACTGCCTGTTCACCCTACTATCATCCAGAAGGCGAGGTCAGTACAGGTGCATCAAAGCGGGGACCGAGAGACTGAAAAACAGCTTCTATCTCAAGGCCATCAGACTGTTAAACAGCCATCACTAACATTGAGTGGCTGCTGCCAACATACTGACTCAAATCTCTAGCCACATAATAATAACAAATTGGATGTAATAAATGTATCACTAGTCACTTTAAACAATGCCAATTTATATAATGTTTACATATCCTACATTACTCATCTCATATGTATATACTGTACACTATAGCATCTACTGCATCTTGCCTATGCCGTTCGGCCATCGCTCATCCATATATTTACATGTACATATTCTTATTCATTCCTTTACACTTGTGTGTATAAGGTAGTTGTTGTGGAATTGTTAGATTACTTGTTAGATATTACTGCATGGTCGGAACTAGAAGCACAAGCATTTCGCTACACTCACATTAACATCTGCTAACCACGTGTATGTGACCACTAAAATTGGATTTGATTTGAATTAAAGCAGTAAAAATAAGGGCTTTGTCATACCTGTGGTATACAGGCTGATATACCACGGCTGTCAGCCAGTCAGCATTCAGGACTTGGTCATTATAAACCGGGTAGTTTGGGTTCTGCATGCTGATTGGTTGAGACAGCATTTCATTCGTGTTTGTATTTGACAATATACCACGGGTACGACGATGCAGCAGGTGTGGATGCACTGGGAACTGTAGCCTGGACCCACAGACAGATGGCTCAGGTCATCGGGTCACTTTTTACAGTGTTTACGGACATATTCAATCTCTCCCTATACCAGTCTGCTGTCCCCACTTGCTTCAAGATGTCCACCATTGTTCCTGTACCCAAGAAAGCAAAGGTAACTGAACTAAATGACTATAGCCCCGTAGCACTCACTTCTGTCATCATGAAGTGCTTTGAAAGGGTAATTAAGGATCATATCACCTCCACCTAACCTGCCACCCTAGACTCACTTCAATTTGCTTACCACCCCAATAGATCCACAGACAATGCAATGGCCACCACACTGCACACTGCCCTGTCCCATCTGGACAAGAGGCATACCTATGTAAGAATGCTGTTCATTGACTACAGCTCAGCCTTCAACACCATAGTACCCTCCAAGCTCATCATCAAGCTCGAGGCCCTGGGTCTGAACAACGCCCTGTGCAACTGGGTCCTGGACTTCCTTACGGGTCGCCCCCAGGTGGTGAAGGTAGTGAACAACACCACCACTTCCCTGATCCTCAACACAGGGGCCCCACAAGGGTGTGTGCTCAGCCCCCTCCTGTACTCACTGTTCACCCATGACTGCGTGGCCACGCACGCCTCCACCACAGTCATCCATATAACACAACCCTAGAGTCATCCTAATGAGTCATGTCATGGTCATCATCCTACAAACAAGAAAAATGTAACCAGTTTATAATAGCAATAAGGCACCTTGGAGGGGGGGGGGGGTTGTTATAAGCAGAGTAACGGATTACCTTACATGTAAGTAATTACAAAAAAACAGTCATTGTAATCTGTTACATAACCAGCTAAAATGTTGTAATTAGATTATAGGATTACTTTAAGATTCAGATAGGATGTTTGTGAAAAAATATTTTCACACCTTTCTATTTTCTCAATGACGTTCAAATGACGTTCGATGACCTTTGCTCCACCTGAGCGAGTTTGACCACAAACCAGAGACCCCTATGATGATACACCAACTGCATCTGATGGATCATGGGAAAATAGCAGGAATAGGTTTTTGTAGGCTACAGTGCATGTTGTCTTCCAATGGTGTGAGTGCTGTAGGCATCAAAGATTATGCGACATCAAACTTGAATAAACTCTTAGAGGTAAGGACGACAGCAGTGGTCTATAGCAATGATGCACTGCAGCTCTCTCAGTGATGTGAATCACATTGCTGCTTCTCTCAGTGATGTGAATCACACTGCTGCTTCTCTCAATGATGTGAATCACACTGCTGCTTTCTCAATGATGTGAATCACACTGCAGCTCTCTCAGTGATGTGAATCACACTGCTGCTTCTCTCAGTGATGTGAATCACACTGCTGCTTCTCTCAGTGATGTGAATCACTCTGCTGCTCTCTCAGTGATGTGAATCACACTGCTGCTCTCTCAATGATGTGAATCACACTGCAGCTTCTCTCAGTGATGTGAATCACACTGCTGCTTCTCTCAATGATGTGAATCACACTGCAGCTTTCTCAGTGATGCGAATCACACTGCTGCTCTCTCAATGATGTGAATCACACTGCAGCTCTCTCAATGATGTGAATCACACTGCAGCTCTCTCAGTGATGCGAATCACACTGCTGCAGTCCAAAACAGCACCATGCTCCATCCAATTTAGAAATCTGGACCTCTGAATGAGGACTTGAGCAAATACATATGATTGACATTCCATAAAGACATAGCCTAACTGGTGCCGTTTGCCCAATATATTAAGAGCTATAATAAGGATGGAGAGAAGCCGTGGTATATTGTGAATAAACAGGAGTAACAACTGGCTGTTGTTAGGCATTACATGATCAGTACGTGATCATTACAGCTAATTGTACTGTCCTACAGTACTTACAGTATATACACTACATGAACAAGAGTATGTGGACACCTCTTCAAATTAGTGGATTTGGCTATTTCAGCCACACCCGTTGCTGACAGGTGTATAAAATTGAGCACACAGCCATGCAATCTCCATAGACAAACATTGGCAGTAGAATGGCCTCTACTGAAGAGCTCAATGACTTTCAATGTGGCACCGTCAAAGGATTACAGCATTCCAACAAGTCAGTTCGTAAAATGTCTGCCCTGCTAGAGCTGCTCCGGTCAACCGTAAGTGCTGTTATTGTGAAGTGGAAACGTCTAGGAGCATCAGCGGCTTAGCCGCCAAGTGGAAAGGCCACACAAGCTCACAGAACGGGACCACCGAGTGCTGTAGCGAGTAGCGCCTAAACATCGTCTGTCCTCTGTTGCAACACTCACTACCCAGTTTCAAACTGCTTCTGGAAGCAATATCAGCACAATAACTATTTGTTGAGCGCTTAATGAAATGGGTTTCCATGGCCGAGTAGCCTCACACAAGCCTAAGATCACCATGTGCAATGCCGACTGGAGTAGTGTAAAGCTCACCGCCATTGGACTCTGGAGCAGTGGAAACGCATTCTCTGGAGTGATGAATCACACTTCACCATCTGGCTGTCCGACGGACTAATCTGGGTTTGGCAGATGCCAGGAGAATGCTACCTGTTCCAATGCATTGTGCCAACTGTAAAGTTAGGTGGAGCAGGAATAATGGTCTGGGGCCGTTTTTCATGGTTCGATCTAGGCCCCTTAGTTCCAGTGAAGGGAAATCTTAATGCTACAGCATACAATGACATTCTAGATGATTCCGTGCTCCCAACTTTGTGGCAACAGTTTGGAAAAGGCCCTTTCCTGTTTCAGCATGACAATGCCCTGTGCACAAAGTGAGGTCCATACAGAAATTGTTTGTCGAGATCGGTGTAGAAGAACTTTACTGGCCCTGACCTCGAACTCAGCGAACAACTTTGGGATGAATTGGAACGCCAACTGCGAGCCAGGCCTAATCGCCCAACATCAGTGTCCGACCTCACTAATGCTCTTGTGGCAGAATGGAAGCAAGTCCCCGCAGCGATGTTCCCACATCTAGTGGAAAGCCCTCACAGAAGAGTGGAGGCTGTTATAGCAGCAAAGGGGGAACCAACTCCATATTAATGCCTATGATTTAGGAATGAGATGTTCGATGAGAAGGTGTCCACATACTTTTGGCCATGTAGTGTATGTTATCAGTCTGAACTGTATTTTATTTACTCCATGATATGGGTGTACAGTACAGTAAAACAAAATAGACATGAGAAAGGTTTAACTCTAAAGTTTAAGAACATTGAACTTTTACAGCAGCATGTGGATGAGCTTGAGCAGGGTTGGTGGTGATTCCGGAACAGTCCCTTGGGTACCCTCTGTCTGCTCAAAGGTCATGCTCATTTCCCCCCCATGATCTGCAGAGGAAAGGTAATCAATTAGAACTGGCACTCAGATATTTAGCCCCTAAAAATGTATAAAAATGTGACATTCAGTTGAACAGGAAGAACCCAAAGCTCAGTGATTACATACTGTCTCTGTCTGTGCCTATCACTAAAGGGAGTGCTTCAAGGTTCCAGTCTAGGCCCCACACTACTACACATCTACATCAACATCATTCAATAGCTCAAGCGGTAGGAATTGCCCATATTCATCTCTATGCCAGACCTTCCTGTCCCTGGACAAACTTACTCCATTCATCCAGCTGATGTAGGCAGACACACGGGTGAAGATGGTGGGCTTGCAGTTGGTGTTGCACCCGAAACCAGACACAAAGCTGGTCACTCCATGGACTTGGCACTGACCTTTGACCTAGGTAGTTCAGGGGGCCTCCAGAGTCTGCCGAAAGTGATAAGAGAGACCTTCATTAGGACTGTGACTATTAGGACATTGACCAGGGCAAGCTACTTACAACACATGACTTGTTTTTCTATTCTATATTTCTAAGCAATTATATTTGTTTATTTTATTTAACTAGGCAAGTCAGTTAAGACCAAATTCTTATTTACACTGACAGCCTACCCCGGCCAAACCCAGACGATGCTGGGCCAATTGTGCACCACCCTATGAGACTCCCAATCACGGCCAGATGTGATGCAGTCTGGATTCGAACCAGGGACTGTATTGACGCCTCTTGTAATTATCTCAGACTGGCCAATAACAAGAAAAGATTAAGATGGGCAAAAGAACACAGACACTGGACAGAGGAACTCTGCCTAGAAGGCCAGCATCCCGGAGTCGCCTCTTCACTGTTGATGTTGAGACTTGTGTTTTGCGGGTACTATTTAATGAAGCTGCCAGTTGAGGACTTGTGAGGCGTCTGTTTCTCAAACTAGACACTCTAATGTACTTGTCCTCTTGCTCAGTTGTGCACCGGGACCTCCCACTCCTCTTTCTATTCTGGTTAGGGCCAGTTTGATCTGTTCTGTGAAGGGAGAAGTACACAGCTTTGTACAAGATCTTCAGTTTCTTGGCAATGTCTCACATGGAATAGCCTTCCTTTCACAGAACAAGAATAGACTGACGAGTTTTAGAAGAATGGTCTGTTTCTGGCCATTTTGAGCCTGTAATTGAACCACAAATGCTGATGCTCCAGATACTCAACTAGTCTAAAGAAGGCCAGTTTTATTGCTTCTATAATCAGCACAACAGTTTTCAGCAGTGCTAACATAATTGCAAAAGGGTTTTCTAATGATCAATTAGCCTTTTAAAATGATAAACTTGGATTAGCTAACACAACGTGCCATTGGAACACAGGAGTGATGGTTGCTGATAATGTGCCTCTGTACGCCTATGTAGATATTCCATAAAAAAATCTGCCATTTCCAGCTACAATAGTAATTTACAACATTAACAATGTCTACACTGTATTTCTGATCAATCTGATGTTATTTTAATGGACAGAAAATGTGAGTTTCTTTCAAAAAGAGAGAGAGAGAGAGAGAGAGAGAGACTATCAGTTCTCGCCCAGGGCTGCGAGAGCGCTAAACAGGAGGAACCTCAGCATGTTTTCAGTCTGTTAGTGTCAGTCCGTACTGAGGAAATATTCCTGTCTCTGTGTTATACCCTCAGGACTCGGGGACCCCCCCACCTGACCTATCTAGGGTTGCAAAATTCCAGTAACTTTTCCAAAGTGCCATAGTTTCCCAGAAATCCCGGTTGGAATATTCCTGGAATCAGGAAAGAATTAGCAAGGATGGAATCATCCAACTGGGAGTCCTCCACCAGAGATTTCTGGAAAAGCTACCTGTCTGGTCTGGACCGACTGTGATGTAGGTGTTTGTACAACGCCAGGTAACAGGTAGCCATCTGTGTTCTGTCTCAGCGTTATCACACTGTACCAAGGTCTAGGCCTTAAACTCACCTCACGTACTGCACCTGTACGTGAAGTTAGCTGACCCACCTGTACTACTTCCAGGAGCATTTCCTCATCTTATGTCGTTATTGGAAAATATTACTGTTTTAAAGCAGGTGTTGGAGATCATAAAACATGTTCAAATAAAGTGTTTAAATAAAAAAACACTGCTATTCGATGCTTCTCTGTCGTTTGACAATGTTTCGACCCTACGGGCCTTAGGATTAGGTCTCCTATGGGTTGAAACAGTGTCGATAAACTACATGAGAGCATAGGTCGCAGTGTGCAGTCTCTTAATAACAAACATATATTTAGCTTATGTTATGTCATTAATATCTGCAGCAGGTCCATTACACCCTATTTCGCCAATCAGAAAGTAGGGGTCATCCACTAAGTTTCATGTTAAGTGCACAGTTTGGAGTCGATTCTCATTGGCAGCAGGGTTGGGGTCAATTCTCGTTCAATTCCAATCAATTTAGAAAGTAAACCAATTCTACATTTTCCTAATTGAAAAACATTGAAGAGAATTGTAATTGTAATTATAATTTCCTTGTACTTCTTGAATTGATTGGAATTTAAATGGAATTGACCCCGACCCTGCTGCCAATGGAAATGACCCCGACCCTGCTGCCAATGGAAAGACAACAAATATGGGATATAAGCTCTGACTATGTTTGCATTGTCTCTTGGGAGGTCAGACCTAGCGGGACATAACAATTTGCTTGAAGAGAAACTTCAGGATTTTGGCATTGAGGCTAGTCATTGTGCTAACACTAATTAGCATTGGCTTGTGATGTATTCTCTCTAATTTTCCTTCATACTGGACAAAGACACATAAACATGCTCCTCACAAGTTCATTTGAAACTGGTGAAGTAGATGAAGGGCCTCATTGTCAAAATCACAAAGTATCCTTTTAAGAGCAAATAAATGCATTTAATTCCCAGCTCATGCTGAGATTTTCTTTGCTTGCTGCTGGTCTCTTCAGTCAATGTGTGTTGTCTCTTAAACAGTTACTGTATATGATAGAACAGTAGAATAATGGTTTCATGAAATAAGAAAACACTGAGGTTTGAGGTAAATAATTAACAATTGAACCTCCACAGTGTATCTTTAAGTAGCTGTTAAGTCCACATGAGTCACGAGAGACAAAGTCAAAGTCACTGTGAGAACGTTGAGTTCAAGTCGATCTCTTCAAGCATTCCATGTTCTTTGTTCTTTGTTCCGAGTTCCACAGTGAACTCTTTGACATTGGCTCTCATTGAGGGGATTAGTTTATTCTCAACCCAAAGTTTATTTACTGAAAGAACATTCAAACTCTTTTCAACATCCATTCACCAGGTCTTCCCAGGCCAAGCCTCAGTCCTGATAGCTACAATAATACCCTGTTGGAACACAGGGATAATAGGCACGTCCTCAACACAGCAGTCCATTTATACATATCGTTAATTAGGACTGAAAGTCATTAAAAATGACTGCATGTCTTTTGGATTATGAACTTATCTGCAGTTTTTTTTTAAAGATACTCATTCCAAACAGTAATTGAGCCCCCTCTGTCACAACAGGAAAAGGGTTTAAAGGATGTATCCCAAATCTTACCCTAGTCCATACAAAAGCGCCTTACTTTTGAACAGAGCCCTATGAGCCCCGGTCATAAGTAGTGCACTAAACAGGGTGCCATCTGGGACGTAACCTTAATGTAAAGTAACGTTCAAGGAGGACAATAATGGGACTCTGATTTTCTCATGGACGCAATCAGTGCCCCCCGCCGCCACCGCCACCGCCGCCTTTCTCTCGCTCTTCTCCTCAATTCCTTTCTACCCTCTGTCCTCCCATCCAGGGGAATCAATTGAATACGGAGAGAGAGAGATCAAAGCGAGGAGCTGTTATAATTAAAGATGTTTGTTCTTGATACAGTGAGCTGTGTCTAAAACGGCACCCTATTACCATAGAGCTCTAATCAAAAGTAGTGTACTACGTAGGAGGTAGGGTGCTATTTCAGACACATCCAGCGTCTCCGTCCTGATTAGCGAAGCGTTCATTATGGCGGTTCCCATAAAGATGTCAGACACAGAGGCAGGAAAATAAAGATCCTAAAACTAATGGAATTGGTAGATAGAAGTTGTGATAAGGAGTCTGGGTAGGTTTTTGGGTAATCATTAGTACATTGTTTTTTGTGTCCATGTAGTAGTATGTATGTATGGGCAAAGCATAGTATCATATTGTGAAAAAAAAGTTTTTTTGACTTTAATATATTTGTTAAAATGCATCTGTCCTGTGTAACCTCCCCTACTCTAGCTAGCTATGAGATTTGACAATCATGTTATCTGTCTTTCACGACAGAGAGGAGACTATCCAGTAGGTACGTATGTGGAAATGGAATTTCATGTATTAAATATGTTCTTGACTGATGTCTTTCATCACCTTTGGATAATAGATGTATTTTTAGCTTCCGTAGATATAGATTTGATGATATTTCCCCATCACCTCCCAGTTATACGTATTGAATAATGTATGTTAAACTAGATATAGATTTGATGATATATCCCCATCACCTCCCAGGTATACGTATTGAATAAAGTATGTTAAACTAGATATAGATTTGATGATATATCCCCATCACCTCCCAGGTATACGTATTGAATAAAGTATGTTAAACTAGATATAGATTTGATGATATATCCCCATCACCTCCCAGGTATACGTATTGAATAAAGTATGTTTAATTGCTGTTTTTTCATCACATCTGGATTATTGTAATTCTGCTTTATTTCCCAGTTGTATGTTTCTCTGTCTGACTACGTCTTCCTCTCCCACTCTGTCATCCTCACAGGCCCGGCAGGAGTCTGTCTGTCATCCTCACAGGCCCGGCAGGAGTCTGTCTGTCTGTCTGTCATCCTCACAGGCCCGGCAGGAGTCTGTCTGTCTGTCTGTCATCCTCACAGGCCCGGCAGGAGTCTGTCTGTCTATCTGTCATCCTCACAAGCCCAGCAGGAGTCTGTCTGTCTGTCTATCTGTCATCCTCACAGGCCCAGCAGGATTCTGTCTGTCTATCTGTCATCCTCACAGGCCCAGCAGGAGTCTGTATGCTACTCTGTCATCATCCCAGACCCAGCAGGAGTCTGTATGCTACTCTGTCATCATCCCAGACTCAGCAGTAGCAGCAGCCTGTGAGTCCTGGCCTTTAACACTAAACTATCCTACAACAACAACGTGTTGTACAGTATACAGCTCAAACTGTCTGGACTGTTGAACTAGCGGAACATTAGCTTCCCATAGGCCTTTTACACTAAATACATGCCAACGGACAAACCTAACACCTGACTAAACACAGCAGATTAACCAATCCCATGTAGCATTTACTGTCGGTAAGTCTTCACATGTGCACATTGCGTTTAAGAAATGCACATTGCGTTTAAGCAGTAGCCTACAACATTAGCATATGCTTGAACACTAACAAGGATCTAATGATGCTGTCTTGTCTTCTTCACGATGCCACCTGGTTTTAAAGGGATCCCTTGATAAATAGTGTGTGAATTTGCGAGGCATTAGCTGCTGAGTAGAATCATGCAGGGTTCTTCGGTTTGTCTCCACAGGGGAACCGTTTTTTTGGTGCTAGGTAGAACACTTTGTAGAGGGTTCTCCCTAGAACCGTTTATGTAGGGTTTTTCATAGAACCCCCTGTATAGTGTTCTACCTATAACTCTCTATGAAGGGCTCTAGGTAGAACCTCAACTCAAACATCAAGTTTGCAGACGACACAACAGTAATAGGCCTGATTACCAACAATGACGAGACAGGCTACATGGAGGAGGCGAGGGACCTGGGAGTGTGGTCAGCCTACAGGGAGGAGGTGAACAAATCCCTAAAAAGGAACAAATCCCTAGAAAGGCCTGAACCTAGGAAGAATGATGAGAGGTGGCCAGTCCTCTTCTGGCAGTGCCGAATGGAGATTATAACAGAACATGGCCAAGATGTTCAAATGTTCATAGATGACCAGCAGGGTCAAATAATAATAATCACAGTGGTTGTAGAGGGTGCAACAGGTCAGCACCTCAGGAGTACATGTCAGTTGGCTTTTCATAGCAGATCATTCAGAGTATCTCTACCGCTCCTGCTGTCTCTAGAGAGTTGAAAACAGCAGGTCTGGGACAAGGTAGCACGTCCGGTGAAAAGGTCAGGGTTCCATAGCCGTAGGCAGAACAGTTGAAACTGGAAGCAGCAGCAAGTCCAGGTGGACTGGGGACAGCAAGGAGTCATCAGGCCAGGTAGTCCTGAGGCATGGTCCTAGGGCTCAGGTCCTCAGAGAGAAAGAAAGAAAGAGAGAGAGGGAGAATTAGAGAGAGAGGAAAAGAGAGAGAATTAGAAAGAGTGAGAATTGGAGAGAGCATACTTAAATTCACACAGGACACCGGATAAGACAGGAGAAATACTCCAGATATAACAGACTGAACCTAGCCCCCTTACACATAAACTATTGCAGCATAAATACTGGAGGCTGAGACAGGAGGGGTTGGGAGACACTGTGACCCCATCCGACAATACCCCCGGACAGGGCCAAACAAGCAGGATATAACCCGACCCACTTTACCAAAGCACAGCCCCCACACCACTAGAGGGAAAACTTCAACCACCAACTTACTATCCTGAGACAAGGCCGAGTATAGCCCACAAAGATCTCCGCCACGGCACGAACCCAAGGGGGAGCGCCAACTCGGACAGGAAGATCACATCAGTGACTCAACCCACTCAAGTGACGCACCCCTCCTAGGGACGGCATGGAAGAGCACCAGTAAGCCAGTGACTCAGCCCCTGAAATAGGGTTCGAGGCAGAGAATCGCAGTTGAGAGAGGAGAACCGGCCAGGCAGAGACAGCAAGGGCGGTTCCTTGCTCCACTGCCTTTCCGTTCACCTTCATACTCCTGGGCCAGACTACCTACTGAAGAGATTAGTCTTCAATAAAGAGTATGCGTCTCTCACATGGGCAGGCAGACCATTCCATAAAATTGGAGCTCTATAGGAGAAAGCCCTGCCTCCAGCTGTTTGCTTAGAAATTCTAGGGACAGTAAGGAGGCCTGCGTCTTGTGACCATAGCGTACGTGTAGGAAGGTACGGCAGGACCAAATCGGAAAGATAGGTTGGAGCAAGCCTGTGTAATGCTTTGTAGGTTAGCAGTAAAACCTTAAAATCATACAAAGCCTTAACAGGAAGCCACTGTAGAGAGGCTAGCACTGGAGTAATGTGATAAAAAAAATTGGTCTAGTCAAGATTCTAGCAGCCGTGTTTAGCACTAACTGAAGTTTATTTTGTGCTTTATCCGGGTAGCCGGAAAGTAGAGCATTGCAGTAGTCTAACCTAGAAGAGACAAACGCATGGATGAAGTTTTCTGCATAATTTTGGACAGAAAGTTTCAGATTTTTGAAGTGTTACGTAGATGGAAAAAAACTGTCCTTGAAATGGTCTTGATATGTTCGTCAAAAGAGAGATCAGGGTCCAGAGTAACGCCGAGGTCCTTCACAGTTTTATTTGAGACGACTGTACAACCATCAAGATTAACTGTCAGATTCAACAGAAGATCTCTTTGTTTTTTGGGACCTAGAACTAGCATCTCTGTTTTGTCCAAGTTTAAAAGTAGAACATTTGCCGCCATCCACTTCCTTATGTCTGAAACACAGGCTTCCAGGGAAAGTTAACATTATATTTCCGAATAACATCACTAAGAGGTAAAATATTGAACTTGTCCGTGTAGACCAATTTGAGTTTCCAATCTCTCCAAAAGAATGTGGTGATCGATGGTGTCAAAAGCAACACAAAGTTCTAGGAGCACGAGGACAGATGCAGAGCCTCGGTCTGACGCCATTAAAAGGTAATTTACCACCTTCACAAGTGCAGTCTCAGTGCTATGATGGGGTCTAAAACCAGACTGAAGCATTTCGTATACATTGTGTGTCTTCAGGAAGGCAGTGAGTTGCTGTGCAACAGCTTTTTCAAAAAATGTTGAGAGGAATGGGAGATTCTATATAGGCCGATAGTTTTTTTATATTTTCTGGGTCAAGGTTTGGCTTTTTCAAGAGAGGCTTTATTACTGCCACTTTTAGTGAGTTTGGTACACATCCGAGTGATAGAGAGACGTTTATTATGTTCAACTTAGGAGGGCCAAGTACAGAATGCAGCTCTTTCAGTAGTTTAGTTGGAATAGAGTCTAGTATGCAGCTTGAAGGTTTAGAGGCCATGATTATTTTCATCAATGTGTCAAGAGATTTAGTATTAAAAAACTTGAGTGTCTGCCTTGATCCTAGGTCCTGGCAGTGTTGTGCAGACTCAGGACAACTGAGCTTTGGAGGAATGCACAGATTTAAAGAGTCCATAATTTGCTTTCTAATGATCATGATCTTTTTGTCAAATAAGTTCATGAATTTATCACTGCTGAAGTGAAAGCCATCCTCTCTTGGGGAATGCTGCTTTTTAGTTAGCTTTGCGACAGTGTCAAAAATACATTTAGGATTGTTCTTATTTTCCTCAATTAAGTTGGAAAAATAGGATGATCGAGCAGCAGTTAAGGGCTCTTCGATACGGCACAGTACTGTCTTTCCAAGCTAGTCGGAAGACTTCCAGATTGCTGTAGCGCCATTTCCGTTCCAATTTTCTGGAAGCTTGCTTTAGTGCTCGGGTATTTTCTGTATACCAGGGAGCTAGTTTCTTATGACAAGTGTTTTTTGTTTTTAGGGGTGCGACTGCATCTAGGGTATTGCGCAAGGTTAAATTGAGTTCCTCAGTTAGGTGGTTAACTGATTTTTGTACTCAGACCTCCTTGGGTAGGTGGAGGGAGTCTGGAAGGGCATCTAGGAATCTTTGGGTTGTCTGAGAATTTATAGCACGGCTTTTGATGATCCTTGGTTGGGGTTTGAGCAGATTATTTGTTGCGATTGCAAACATAATCAAATGGTGGTCCGATAGTCCAGGATTTTGAAGGAAAAAGATCCACAACATTTATTCCGCTGGACAAAACTAGGTCCAGAGTATGACCGTGGTAGTGAGTAGGTCCGGAGACATGTTGGACAAAACCCATCGAGTCGATGATGGCTCCGAAAGCCTTTTGGAGTGGGTCTGTGGACTTTTCCATGTGAATATTAAAGACACCAGAAATTAGAATATTATCTGCCATGACTATAAGGTCCAATAGGAATTCAGGGAACTCAGTGATGAATGTTGTATATGGCCCAGGAGGCATGTAAACAGTAGCTATAAAAAGTGATTGAGTAGACTGCGTAGATTTCATGACTAGAAGCTCAATAGATGAAAACCCAGTTGTTGTTTTTTTGTAAATAGAAATTTGCTATCCTAAATGTTAGCAACACCTCCGCCTTTGCGGGATGCGCGGGGGATATGGCCACTAGTGTAACCAGGAGGTGAGGCCTCATTTAACACAGTGAATTCATCAGACTTAAGCCATGTTTCAGTCAGGCCAATCACATCAAGATTATGATCAGTGATTAGTTCATTGACTATGACTGCCTTTGAAGTGAGGGATCTAACATTAAGTAGCCCTATTTTGAGATGTGAGCTATCACAATCTCTTTCAATAATGACAGGAATAGAGGAGGTCTTTATTCCAGTGAGATTGCTAAGGCGAACACCACAATGTTTAGTTTTGCCCAACCTAGGTCGATGCACAGACACAGTCTCAATGGGGATAGCTGAGCTGACTACACTGACTGTGCAAGTGGCAGACTCCACTAAGCTGGCAGGCTGGCTAACAGCCTGCTGCCTGGCCTACACCCTATTTCATTGTGGAGCTAGGGGAGATAGAGCCCTGTCTATGTTCGTAGATAAAATGAGAAAATGGAGTCCGTCACTCCTCAGCAGGTCAGGCTTGGTCCTGTTTGTGGGTGAGTCCCAGAAAGAGGGCCAATAATCTACAAATTATATTTTTTGGGAGGGGCAGAAAACAGTTTTCAACCAGCGATTGAGTTGTGCGACTCTGCTGTAGAGCTCATCACTCCCCCTAACTGGGAGGGGGCCACAGACAATTACTCGATGCCAACACATCTTTCTTGCTGATTTACACACTGAAGCTATGTTGCGCTTGGTGTCCTCTGACTGTTTCATCCTAACATCATTGATGCCGACGTGGATAACAATATCCCTATGCTCTCTACACTTGCCAGTTTTAGCCTTAGCCAGCACCATCTCCAGATTAGCCTTAACGATTCAGGTTGGATATTCGACAGTTTTCCTTACGTCCACCAAGAGCAGTTAAGGACCGTCAACATAGTGACAAATCACATTTTTCAAATTTCAATAGCTCTTTAAACATTACTCATAAAACTTTCAAAACTGGTTCTAGCTAACCCGATGGCATTGACACACATTGCACACACTTTTTTTGGTCAATTTACATCCTGCACTATTTTTAATTATTTATTTACATTTTGGAATTTCAACAGCTTTCAATTTATATGAGTTTTCAATGTTTTTCAATGTTTCAAATTTCAATAGCTCCTTGGTCATGTGACCTACTGACCTCAAACAAGGTTCAGAATGTCCACTGACTTCCCTTCTATATGTCACGTTCTGACCTTAGTTCCTTTTTATGTCTTTATTGTGAGTTGGGGTGGGAATTCTATGTTCTATATTCTATGTTTTGTTCTATGTGTTGTATTTCTATGTTTGGCCTAGTAAGGTTCCCAATCAGAGGCAGCTGTCAATCGTTGTCTCTGATTGAGAACCATACTTAGGTAGCCTGTTCCCACCTGTGTTTGTGGGTAGTTGTTTCCTGTTTTGTGTTTGTTTCACCATTCAGGACTGTTACGGTTTTCTTTGTCATTCACTTTGTTATTTTTGTATTTTTTCGTGTTCTGTTATATTAAAGTAACATGGACACTTACCACGCTGCATTTTGGTCTGTACCTTCATATTCCTCATCAGAAGAGGAGGACAACCGTTAAACTATATAGCAAACCCTTTAGTTTGTCCATTTTCATCTCACACATTTTGACATAAATTTTTCAATCTTTCTAATTCAATAGCACCTTGGTCATATGACCTACTGACTTCACCCCGCTATCATCCAGAAGGCGAGGTCAGTACAGGTGCATCAAAGCTGTGACCGAGAGACTGAAAAACATCTATATCAAGGCCATCAGACGGTTAAATAGTCATCACTAGCCGGCTTCCACCCGGTTACGCAACCCTGCACCTTAGAGGCTGCTGACCCACATACATAGACTTGGAATCACTGGCCACTTTAATGGAACACTAGTCACTTTAATAATGTTTACATATTTTTGCTTTACTCATCTCATATGTATATACTGTATTCTATTCTACTGTATTTTAGTCAATGCCACTCTAACATTGCTCTATCTAATATTTATATATTCCACTACACCTGCAATAACATATCACTACATCTGCTAAATATGTGTATGTGAAAGGTTCATAGAGGGTAGTACCGTTCATAGAGGGTAGTACCCTTCATAGAGGGTAGTACCCTTCATAGAGGGTAGTACCCTTCATAGAGGGTAGTACCCTTCATACAGGGTAGTACCCTTCATAGTAATGTCTATCTAATATTTATATATTTCTTAATTCCATTCTTTAACTTTAGATGTGTGTGTATTGTTGTGAATTGTTAGATATTACTGCACTGTTGGAGCTAGTAAAACAAGCATTTCACTACAACCGCAATCACATCTGCTAAATATGTGTATGTTTTCTTTGAAACCTTTATTTAACCAGGTAGGCCAGTTGAGAACAAGGTCTCGTTTATAACTGCGACCTGGCCAAGATAAAGCAAACCAGTGCTACACAAACAACAACAACACAGAGTTACACATAAACAAACGTACAGTCAATAACACAATAGAAACATCTATGTACAGTGTGTGCAAATGTAGAAGAGTATGGAGGGTAAGGCAACAAATAGGCCATAGAGGTGAAATAATTACAAATTAGCATTAACACTGGAGTGATAGATGTGCAGATGATGATGTCCAAGTAGAGATACTGGGGTGCAAAAGAGCAAGAGGATAAATAACAATATGGGGATGAGGTAGTTGGGTGTGCTATTTACAGATAGTCTGTGTAAAGTTCTACTAAGAACATTTTTAAAATCTAAAGGTTCTTTCTAGAACCCTCTATGAACGGCTGCACCAGCCTTATCATCATTTAAAGTGTAATTATTAATGACAAGACATTACATACATGTATATCATGTAAGGCCTTTGAGGCACAAGTTATACCATAACACAGTGGTGTTAGAAAACTCATGGTTTACAGGCCCCATCAGGCCTGCAAGTCACATTATTGTGGCTTGCAATGTGATGTTGTCACGTTCCTGACCTATTTATGTTAGTTTGTTATGTGTGTTAGTTGGTCAGGACGTGAGGTTGGGTGGGCATTCTATGTTTTCTGTTTCTGTGTTGGTTTTGGGTTGCCTGGTATGGCTCTTAATTAGAGGCAGGTGTTTTGCGTTCCTCTAATTAAGAGTCATATTTAGGTAGGCGTTGTCACAGTGTTCGTTGTGGGTGATTGTCTTCCGTGTCTGTGTAATTGTTTGCACCATACGGGACTGTTACGGTTTGTTCGGTTTGTGTAGTCTAATTGTCCTATTCGTGCGTTCTTGTTGTTTTATGTAAGTTCGTCGTATAGGTCTGTCTACACCGTTTTGTTATTTTGTTAGTTTATACAAGTTCGTGTCTATGTTAAACGTTTGTAGCCTGTGTGTGCACATCGTTTATTTAGCTTCACGATCGTTTATTGTTTTTGTTAAATAAATATGTGTTCAAACTTCGCTGCGCCTTGGTTCCCTCAATACTCCTCCTCTTCCGAAGATGTAGAGGAGGAGGACCGCCGTTACAGAATCACCCACCAGGAATCCAGAACCAAGCAGCGTAATTTGGAGCAACGGGGAGGTATACAGGACTTATGGAGTTGGGAGCAAGTATTTAACGGAGAAGGACCATGGGCTAAAGTAAATCACTGTCCATGGGAACAGCTGGAGGCACTGAGGAGAGCAGAGGCTACCGGAGAGAGGAACCGGAGTTATGAGGGAACGCGTCTGGCACGGAAGCCCAAAAAGCCCGTGAGTAACACCCAAAAATTTCTTGGGGGAGGGCTAAGAGGTAGTGGGCCAAGGGCAGGTAGGAGACCTGCGCCCACTTCCCAGGCTTACCGTGGAGAGCGGGAGTACTGGCAGGCACCGTGTTACGCAGTAGAGCGCACGGTGTCTCCTGTACGAGTGCATAGCCCAGTGCGGGTTATTCCACCTCCCCGCACTGGTAGGGCTAGATTGGGTATTGAGCCAGGTGTCATGAGGCCGGCTCAACGCGTCTGGTCTCCAGTGCGTCTCCTCGGGCCGGCATACATGGCACCTGCCTTACGCATGGTTTCCTCGGTTCGCCTACATAGGCCGGTGCGGGTTATTCCACCTCCCCGCACTGGTCGGGCGACCGGGAGCATTCAACCAGGTAAGGTTGGGCAGGCTCAATGCTCAAGAGTGCCAGTACGCCTCCACGGTCCGGTATTTCCGGCGCCACCTCCCCGCCCCAGCCTAGTACCTACAGTGCCTACACTACGCACTAGGCTACCAGTGCGTCTCCTGAGCCCTGTTCCTCCTCCACGCACTCTCTCTGTAGTGCGTGTATCCAGTTTGGTGCCTCCAGTTCCGGCACCACGCACTAAGCCTCCTGTGCGTCTCCAGAGCCCTGTACACACTGTATCTTCTCCCCCTACTAATCCTGATGTGCTTGTCCTCAGCCCGGTGTCACCAGTGCCGGTACCTCGCACCAGGTATAGAGTGGGCTTTGAGAGTACAGTGTGCCCTGTCCCTGCTCCCCGCACTAGTATGAAGGTGCGTGTCCTTAGCCCGGTGCCTCCAGTTCCGGCACCACGCACCAGGTCTACAGTGCGCCTTATCCGGCCAGAGCCATCCGTCTCCCCAGCGCCATCTGAGCCATCCGTCTCCCCAGCGCCATCTGAGCCATCCGTCTCCCCAGCGCCATCTGAGCCATCCGTCTCCCCAGCGCCATCTGAGCCATCCGTCTCCCCAGCGCCATCTGAGCCATCCGTCTCCCCAGCGCCATCTGAGCCATCCGTCTCCCCAGCGCCGTCTGAGCCATCCGTCTGCAATGAGCCTGCAAAGCCGCCCGTCTGCCATGAGCCTGCAAAGCCGCCCGTCTGCCATGAGCCTACAGAGCCGTCCGCCAGACAGGAGCCGCTAGAGCCGCCCGCCAGACAGGAGCCGCTAGAGCCGCCCGTCAGACAGGATCTGCCAGAGCCGCCAACCAGACTGGATCTGCCAGAGCCGCCAACCAGACTGGATCTGCCAGAGCCGCCAACCAGACTGGATCTGCCAGAGCCGCCAACCAGACAGGATCTGCCAGAGCCGCCAACCAGACAGGATCTGCCAGAGCCGCCAACCAGACAGGATCTGCCAGAGCTGCCAGTGAGCCATGAGCAGCCAGAGCCGCCAGCCTGCCATGAGCGTCGAGAGCCGTCAGCCTGCCATGAGCGTCGAGAGCCGTCAGCCTGCCATGAGCGTCGAGAGCCGTCAGCCTGCCATGAGCGTCGAGAGCCGTCAGCCAGCCATGAGCGTCGAGAGCCGTCAGCCAGCCATGAGCGTCGAGAGCCGTCAGCCAGCCATGAGCGTCGAGAGCCGTCAGCCAGCCATGAGCGTCGAGAGCCGTCAGCCAGCCATGAGCGTCGAGAGCCGTCAGCCAGCCATGAGCGTCGAGAGCCGTCAGCCAGCCATGAGCGTCGAGAGCCGTCAGCCAGCCATGAGCGTCGAGAGCCGTCAGCCAGCCATGAGCGTCGAGAGCCGTCAGCCAGCCATGAGCGTCGAGAGCCGTCAGCCTGCCATGAGCGTCGAGAGCCGTCAGTCTGCCATGAGCGTCGAGAGCCGTCAGCCTGCCATGAGCGTCGAGAGCCGTCAGCCTGCCATGAGCGTCCAGATTCGTCAGTCAGCCATGAGCTGCCCTTCAGCCAGAAAGGGCTATATACCCAGAACTGCCCCTCAGTCCAGAGCTGTCTCTCTGTCCGGAGCTGCCTTTCAGTCCGGAGTTGCCCCTCTATTATGATCTCCCTCTCTTTCTTGATCTACCTCTTTATTCTTATCTATCCCTCTGTCTTGATTTATTCCTCTGTCCTGGTGCTGTCCCTGTCATGGATGTTACAAAGAGGATTTTGTGGGATATGGGTGGACATTTTTAGGGGTAGATGGAGGTTGGGATTGACTATGGTGGGGTGGGGACCTCGCCCGGAGCCTGAGCCACCACCGTGGTTAGATGCCCACCCAGACCCTCCCCTAGACTTTGTGCTGGTGCGCCCGGAGTTCGCACCTTATGGGGGGGGTTATGTCACGTTCCTGACCTATTTATGTTAGTTTGTTATGTGTGTTAGTTGGTCAGGACGTGAGGTTGGGTGGGCATTCTATGTTTTCTGTTTCTGTGTTGGTTTTGGGTTGCCTGGTATGGCTCTTAATTAGAGGCAGGTGTTTTGCGTTCCTCTAATTAAGAGTCATATTTAGGTAGGCGTTGTCACAGTGTTCGTTGTGGGTGATTGTCTTCCGTGTCTGTGTAATTGTTTGCACCATACGGGACTGTTACGGTTTGTTCGGTTTGTGTAGTCTAATTGTCCTATTCGTGCGTTCTTGTTGTTTTATGTAAGTTCGTCGTATAGGTCTGTCTACACCGTTTTGTTATTTTGTTAGTTTATACAAGTTCGTGTCTATGTTAAACGTTTGTAGCCTGAGTGTGCACATCGTTTATTTAGCTTCACGATCGTTTATTGTTTTTGTTAAATAAATATGTGTTCAAACTTCGCTGCGCCTTGGTTCCCTCAATACTCCTCCTCTTCCGAAGATGTAGAGGAGGAGGACCGCCGTTACAGATGTTTAATTCCTATTGGAATCCAGCCAGAGTTAAGATATCCAACAAGTGGATTTTTTTTAATCATCCGCAACCTGCATTCAGAATTCCTGCCTGGATAGGAAAGATTGAATACTGAGATGACCTCAATCATCTAAACTGGAACAACCATCTCAGTAACGGGTTCAACAACAGATTGGATTAGTAAAAAATATGTATTCTGTTATATCTTTGTGTAGCATAAAATTAATCAAACGATCATTGTACATGCAAAAACACAGATATTAAAACAAACAAATCTGAAAATCACAGAGCATGCTGGGAAATATATATGGTTTTATGTAGAACCCTTCTTGCCTTCCAAAGAACCGTCAAAGAACCCCTTCTTCAAAAAACGGTTCTTAGGATGGTACATTTTCTAGGTAGAACGCTTTGCTTTACAAAGAACCCTTGTCTTCCAAAAAGGGTTCTTCAGATCAAAATGGTTCTTGGTAGAACCCTATCCCTCTGCAATGAATCCTTTTAGAACCATTTATTCTAAGAGTGTATTCTACTGATATTCTACTGATATGTCCTGTCTATGGGGAATCTCACTGTATTTGTGTATTACAAAGCGCTAAATGCTTACATATTGCACGCTATGATAGTCATGTCTATGGGGATTCTCCATGGTATCATTAGCGGTTTTGGTCTGAAGGTGTTGGGCGGGAGGCATCAACGCTGCGATGCTTCTTGGAGTGTGACAGCTTTGTAACTGATCCACAGCAGGCCGATTTGCAACCTTTAATTGCAATTATACCACAATGGAAACAATCAATATCCACCCTCCCTCGAAGACGGCCTACTCTCTCTCTTTGTCTCTCTCTCTCTCTCTCTCTCTCCTCTCTCTCTCTCTCTCTCTCTCTCTCTCTCTCTCTCTCTCTCTCTCTCTCTCTCTCTCTCTCTCTCTCTCTCTCTCTCTCTCTCTCTCTCTCTCTCTCTCTCTCTCTCTCTCTCTCTCTCTCTCTCTCTCTCTCTCTCTCTCTCTCTCTCTCTCTCTCTCTCTCTCTCTCTCTGTCTCTCTCTCTCTCTGTCTCTCTCTCTCTCTCTCTCTCTCTCTCTCTCTCTCTCTCTCTCTCTCTCTCTCTCTCTCTCTCTCTCTCTCTCTCTCTGCCTCTTTCTTTCTCTCTCTCTCTCTCTCTCTCTGCCTCTTCTCTCCTCTCTCTCTCTCTCTCTCTCTCTCTCTCTCTCTCTCTCTGCTTCTCCTCTCTCTCTCTCTGCCTCTTCTCTCCTCTCTCTCTGCCTCTCCTCTCTCTCTCTCTGCCTCTCCTCTCTCTCTCTCTCTCTGCCTCTCCTCTCTCTCTCTCTGCCTCTCCTCTCTCTCTGCTACTCTCTCTCTGCTACTCTCTCTCTCTCTCTCTCTCTCTCTCTCTGCCTCTCCTCTCTCTCTCTCTGCCTCTCCTCTCTCTCTCTCTGCCTCTCCTCTCTCTCTCTCTGCTACTCTCTCTCTCTGCCTCTCCTCTCTCTCTGCTACTCTCTCTCTGCTACTCTCTCTCACACATTTTCAGAGGAGGAGGGGATGGAGAGGGTGGTGTGGGAGTAGTTAGCAGCAGGAGGGATTAAAGACGTGTAGGGAAGAGAAAGTCGATCTGGTGTGGCTGTACGGAAGAGATAGTTGATCTGGTGTGGCTGTAGAGAAAGAGACTGTTGATCTGGTGTGGCTGTACGGAAGAGATAGTTGATCTGGTGTGGCTGTAGAGAAAGAGACTGTTGATCTGGTGTGGCTGTACGGAAGAGATAGTTGATCTGGTGTGGCTGTACGGAAGAGATAGTTGATCTGGTGTGGCTGTACGGAAGAGATTGTTGATCTGGTGTGGCTGTACGGAAGAGATAGTTGATCTGGTATGGCTGTACGGAAGAGATAGTTGATCTGGTGTGGCTGTACGGAAGAGATAGTTGATCTGGTGTGGCTGTACGGAAGAGATTGTTGATCTGGTATGGCTGTACGGAAGAGATAGTTGATCTGGTATGGCTGTAGAGAAGAGATAGTTGATCTGGTGTGGCTGTAGAGAAGAGATAGTTGATCTGGTGTGGCTGTAGAGAAGAGATAGTTGATCTGGTGTGGCTGTAGAGATAGTTGATCTGGTGTGGCTGTAGAGAAAGAGACTGTTGATCTGGTGTGGCTGTACGGAAGAGATAGTTGATCTGGTATGGCTGTACGGAAGAGATAGTTGATCTGGTGTGGCTGTAGAGAAAGAGACTGTTGATCTGGTGTGGCTGTACGGAAGAGATAGTTGATCTGGTGTGGCTGTACGGAAGAGATAGTTGATCTGGTATGGCTGTACGGAAGAGATAGTTGATCTGGTGTGGCTGTAGAGAAAGAGACTGTTGATCTGGTGTGGCTGTACGGAAGAGATTGTTGATCTGGTGTGGCTGTACGGAAGAGATAGTTGATCTGGTGTGGCTGTACGGAAGAGATAGTTGATCTGGTATGGCTGTACGGAAGAGATAGTTGATCTGGTGTGGCTGTACGGAAGAGATAGTTGATCTGGTGTGGCTGTAGAGATAGTTGATCTGGTGTGGCTGTACGGAAGAGATAGTTGATCTGGTATGGCTGTACGGAAGAGATTGTTGATCTGGTGTGGCTGTACGGAAGAGATAGTTGATCTGGTATGGCTGTAGAGATAGTTGATCTGGTGTGGCTGTAGAGATAGTTGATCTGGTGTGGCTGTAGAGATAGTTGATCTGGTGTGGCTGTAGAGATAGTTGATCTGGTGTGGCTGTAGAGATAGTTGATCTGGTGTGGCTGTACGGAAGAGATTGTTGATTCATCTTCGTCTCCCAGCTGTGTGTGTGTGTGTGTGTGTGTGTGTGTGTGTGTGTGTGTGTGTGTGTGTGTGTGTGTGTGTTGCCCTCGGCCTGTTATGCTGCAGTGGAGTGATCCTCTCCTCTGATGGTGTGACACACACGCACACGCACACGCACACGCACACGCACACACACACACAGGAGAGGTCATTAAGACTGGTCCTCCAGTTTGATTTCTCAGTGTCAGGCTGTGGTGTCAGTGGTTGGCTTGATTTGTGAACCTTAAGAATAAATTATGTTATCATTCATCTATACTATACTAGGGGTGGTAGGTAGCCCAGAGGTTAAGGAGTTGGACCTGTAGCTGAAAGGTGGTCGGTTGATTCCCGCATCGGTTGATGAAATAAATCATTAAAAAGAGCTGGCAGGCTGCTGTATTCACATCCTCAAGACATTCCCCTACCGTTGGGCCCTTTAGTATGGACAAGTTGTATTGTATTGTATATATTGCCATAGGATCTATATAGAAGATATACCGGTACTCCAAGTGCAGAGTAGAGTAGGGTTTCCTAAACTCGGTCCTGGGGACCTCCCTGGGTGGATTACACAGCTGATTCAAATGGCCAACTCATCATCGAGATTGGATTATTTGAATCAGCTGTGTAGTGCTAGTGCAAAAACCAAAATATGCACCCAGGGGGGCCTCAGGACTAGACCCAGGGGGGCCTCAGGACGAGATTAGGAGCCCCTGATGTAGAGGACTAGCAACCATATACTTTTTATTAAGAGGTTGGTTAAACACACAAAATAAACAAACTCCAAAATATTCCTTTAGCGATTTTGTATGATTTTTTTTCTTCTCGCTTGCAGGTAACAATTTACATCAACTACATGAACTAATGTGTTCAACATGACGTGTGCTCGTAGATGTGTAATGCATCCATTGTAAACATGCAATAAATCTAAATCTTCACCAATGTTTCCACCTGATAGTCAAAATAATATATTTCATTAATAATAAACTCAACATCTGCCAAACAATACGGCAATTCATATTGTTGTTTTTAACGCAGGGTTCTCACTTTGTTGCACATTTCTACCTGTCAAGAGTTGTCAAGAGATAATAACTCCCTTAGGAGAAGGAGAAAGAGTATTTCAGTTAGTGCTATTTTAACCATCTATAGCAAGTTAAATGGGAGAATATGATCAAAACGACAGTGTTGTTTAACTGAAAAAGAAAGAGGTTTTGACGACTGCAGTAATATTGACAATTATTCACAAACTTTTTTGTTTTTATGCAACTCATTACTTGAATGTCAGACTCTAAGAGCATGTTTCCTGGACCCAAATTAAAGGGGCAATCCGCAAATATATAGCTTTTTAGTCAAGGATGTAGCTATAGGGATAGCCCTAACTATGATCAACGGTCGTTAGGCCAGAAAGGTTTGTGTACTCTGTTCGCAGTTCTGGCATTTACCACACCATCATTCTCTGGTTCTGTGTACTGGAGCTTATTCCGTCAGTAATACTTCACAAATGAAATTTGAGAGTACTGAGAACAAGTGTAGTCAATGTGAGGCGAGCAATATTACCTTCATGTACTGTAGTAGGCTCAGTAATCTCTGTTTAAAAAAAAAAAAAAAGTCAAATCTCGCGTAATTTTGTTAGATTCTAGATCCACATACTGTAATAACTAGGTAAAGACCACTACGATTCAACTCAAACTATACTCAAAACGGAGTTCACGAACCACTAAACAGAAGGCTATTCCATTAGAGGAAAAGGGAGGATATACCAAAAAACAGGTTAACAGCATATAACACCAATGCCCACAGTGTTGGCTTCTATGAAAGCAGCTGTTGATATAGACAGGTTCCTTGTTGATTGTCAGTAGAAAAGATGGATTGCACCAGTCAAGAAACCAATGTCCCATTTTTATTTTATTTAACCTTTATTTAACTAGGCAAGTCAGTTAAGTAACAAATGCTTATTTACAGTGACGACCTACTTGCGGCTGTATAAAAATTACCACCCTCATCGATGTTGCTGAGACTTATCAGAGCTTGTCATTAACATGAATTCCTTTGTTTTCAATGCATTCTAAAGAGTTACCTTAACGAACCCATTTATGATCAGTAAACCTGGGCCCGTATTCACAAAGCGTCTCAGCGTGGGAGTGCTGGTCTAGGATCAGCACTCCTACCCTGAGACACTTTATGAATATGCAGTAGGCGCATGGAGGATTCAGCACATGGCTCGAATGTCTGTGAAAGGGAGAGACCAGAGGATTAAACACTCTAATGTAAGAAGACAAGACAGCAGTTGGTGGTGGGTTGATGCACAGGCATGACACACACACATCCTACACACGTACACACATACACAAACACACCCCACACACGCATGCACATACACACACACATATATTCAGCCTCCATCATCACAGCAAGACCAGAAGATGATTACAGTATGATTATGTAACAGTATAACTTTACGTCGTCCCCTCGCCCCGACACGGGCGCGAACCAGGGACCCTCTGCACACATCAACAACGGTCGCCCACGAAGCAGCGTTACCCATCGCTCCACAAAGGCCGCGGCCCTTGCAGAGCAAGGGGCAACCCTATTTAATGTCTCAGAGCAAGTGACGTAACTGATTGAAATGCTACTAGCGCGCACCCGCTAACTAGCTAGCCATTTCACATCCGTTACACTTACAGAAAGTATGATTACAGACAGTATGATTACACTATGATCACAGACAGTATGAATACAGACAGTATGATTACAGACAGTATGATTACAGCATGATTACAGTATGATTACATAACGTATGGTTACAGTATGATTACAGACAGTATGATTACAGACAGCATGATTACAGTATGATTACAGACAGTATGATTACACTATGATCACAGACAGTATGAATACAGACAGCATGATTACAGTATGATTACAAACAGTATGATTACACTATGATCACAGACAGTATGAATACAGACAGTATGATTACAGACAGTATGATTACAGACAGCATGATTACAGTATGATTACATAACGTATGGTTACAGTGTGATTACAGACAGCACAATTACAGTGTGATTACAGCCATTATGATTACAGACCGTACAAACAGCATGATTACATCGTGATTACAGACAGTATGATTACATCGTGATTACAGACAGTATGATTACATCGTGATTACAGACAGTATGATTACAAACAGTATGATTACAGTATGATCACAAACAGTATGCTTACAAACAGTATGATCACAGACATTATGATTATGGTATGATTACAAACAGTATGATTACGGACGGTATGATTACAGTATGATTATAGACAGTGTGATTATAGCCGGTATGGTTATAGACAGTATGATTACAAATAGTATGATTACAGGCATCATGATTACAGACAGTATGATTACAGTATGATTACAGCCCATATGATTATAGACCGTGTGATTACAAACAGTATTATTACATACAGTATGACTACAGGCAGTATGATCACAGTATGATTACAGGCAGTATGATTACAAACAGTATTATTCCACACAGTATGATTACATTACGATTACAGACATTATGATTCCAGTATGATTACAAACAGTATGATTACAGACTGTGTTATTACAGTATGATTACAAACAGTATGATTACAGACAATATGATTACAGACAATATGATTACAGACAGTATGATTACAGACAGTATGATTACAGTGCGATTAAAAACAGTATGATTATAGACAGTATGGTTATTGACAGTATGATTATAGACCGTGTGATTATAGACCGTATGATTATAAACCGTATGATTACTTATAGTGTGATTACAAACAGTATGATTACAAACAGTATGATTATAGACAGTATGATTACAAACAGTATGATTATAGACAGTATGATTACAAACAGTATGATTACAGACAGTATGATTACAAACAGTATGATTACAAACAGTGTGATTACAGACAGTATGATTACAGACAGTGTGATTACAGACAGTATGACTACAGATAAAATGATTACAGTATGATTACAGCCATTGTGATTATAGTATGATTATAGACAGTGTGATTACAGTATGATTATAGACTAGCCAAAGAACATCTCTCCACCTGCCAGTGATCAAAACATCTCCCCTAGTCTGCTGACAAAAAGGCATCCAAGCCTGGCATCCAAACTGATCTCACTATGTTTAATTTAAAGGCGTTGATAGCCTGGTATTTAAATTGATCACTATATTTCATTTTAATGTTGTCATTACATGGTCACACTGATTACACTGGAAACATGACAGTATGATTACATACTGTCTAATACAAAGGGAAACCCACCCACAAGCTGCCCAGCGGCACAAGCCTACCAGACGAGCTAAATGCCTTCTATGCTCGCTTTGAGGCAAGCAACACTGAGAGTACCAGCTGGTCCAGGTGACTGTGTGATCACGCTCTCCATAGCCGATGTGATTAAGACCTATTGACTCGCCTGTGCATCAATCTAAGTAAGATAATTAAAATATTCCCATCAAAATCCGTCAATTTAAGCTAGAGATATCACATGGGCTGCATCTCAATCCACCACATCCACCGATGTCGGACTTCACATTTGTGGTGGAAGATGGTCAAGCTACGGCGGTGTTTGTCAGATCATGAGACATCCTGTGCCCAAGAACGCCAAGGTAACCTACCTAAATGACTGTCTCCCTGTAAGCACTCACATCTATAGCCATGAAATGGTTTGAAAGGTTGGTCATGGCTCAAATCAAAACCATCATCCTAGACATCCTGGACCCACTCCTTTTCACATAGCGCCCCAACAGATCCACAGATGACACAATCTCTATTGCACTCCAAACTGTCCACACCCACCTGGATAAAAGGAATACCTACTGTATGTAATAGTGCTGTTCATTGACTACAGCTCACATTCAACACCATAGTCTCCTCCAAGCTCATCACCAAGCTCAGAACCCTGGGACTGAACACCTCCTTCTGAAACTGGATCCTGGACTTCCTGATGGGCCGCCACCAGGCGGTGAATTTAGGCAACAACACATCCGCCATGGTGACCATTAACACGGGGGCCCCTCAGGGGTGTGTGCTTATTCCCTCCCTGTACTTCCTGTTCACCCATGACTGTGTGGCTGCGCACAACTCGAACACCATCATCAAGTTTGCTGACGACATGACGGTGGTAGGAATGATCACCGACGACGACGATGCCGCCTACAGGGAGGAGGTCAGAGACCTGGCAGTGTGGTGCCAGGACAACAACCTCTCCCTCAATGTCAGCAAGACAAAGGAGCTGATCATGGACTACAAGAAACGGAGGTGTGAGTACGCCCCCATCCACATCAATGGGGCTGTAGTGGAAAGCTTCCTCGGTGTTCACATCACTAAGGAATTAACATGGTCCACTAACACCCACACAGTTGTGAAGAGAGCACGACAGTCTCTTCCCTCTCAGGAGTCTGAAAAGATTTGTCATGGGCCCTCAGACCCTCAAAAAGTTCCCTTTATGACCAGGTCCCTGCTGTAATTCCCTTTATGACCAGGTCCCTGCTGTAATTCCCTGTATGAATTTAGCTGTAAGGCATAGTAAACATTGCTGCGGAGTATTTGCAGCATGATTTGCAAGATCACCTCTTTGTGTGACAAAGGTTATGTGGTCATAAAGAGGGAGACATTAACCAGTCAAACTGTTTTAGAGGAATTGAGGCATGATAATGGGGGCGGCAGGTAGACTGGCGGTTAAAGAGGCGGACCAGCAACCAGAGGGTCAGACAGAAACATGAGTCAGCAACCAGAGGGTCAGACAGGAACATGAGTCAGCAATCAGAGGGTCAGACAGGAACATGAGCCAGCGACCAGAGGGTCAGACAGGAACATGAGCCAGCAACCAGAGGGTCAGACAGGAACATGAGCCGGCAACCGGAGGGTCAGACAGGAACGTGAGCCAGCAACCAGAGGGTCAGACAGGAACATGAGCCAGCAACCAGAGGGTCAGACAGAAACATGAGTCAGCAACCAGAGGGTCAGACAGGAACATGAGTCAGCAATCAGAGGGTCAGACAGGAACATGAGCCAGCGACCAGAGGGTCAGACAGGAACATGAGCCAGCAACCAGAGGGTCAGACAGGAACATGAGCCGGCAACCGGAGGGTCAGACAGGAACGTGAGCCAGCAACCAGAGGGTCAGACAGGAACATGAGCCGGCAACCAGAGGGTCAGACAGGAACGTGAGCCAGCAACCAGAGGGTCAGACAGGAACGTGAGTCAGCAACCAGAGGGTCAGACAGGAACATGAGCCAGCGACCAGAGGGTCAGACAGGAACATGAGCCAGCAACCAGAGGGTCAGACAGGAACATGTGCCGGCAACCAGAGGGTCAGACAGGAACATGAGCCAGCAACCAGAGGGTCAGACAGGAACATGAGCCGGCAACCGGAGGGTCAGACAGGAACGTGAGCCAGCAACCAGAGGGTCAGACAGGAACATGAGCCGGCAACCAGAGGGTCAGACAGGAACGTGAGCCAGCAACCAGAGGGTCAGACAGGAACGTGAGTCAGCAACCAGAGGGTCAGACAGGAACATGAGCCAGCGACCAGAGGGTCAGACAGGAACATGAGCCAGCAACCAGAGGGTCAGACAGGAACATGAGCAAGCAACCAGAGGGTCAGACAGGAACATGAGCAAGCAACCAGAGGGTCAGACAGGAACATGAGCCAGGGACCAGAGGGTCAGACAGGAACATGAGCCAGGGACCAGAGGGTCAGACAGGAACATGAGCCAGCAACCAGAGGGTCAGACAGGAACATGAGCCAGCAACCAGAGGGTCAGACAGGAACATGAGCCAGCAACCAGAGGGTCAGACAGGAACATGAGCCAGGGACCAGAGGGTCAGACAGGAACATGAGCCAGGGACCAGAGGGTCAGACAGGAACATGAGCCAGCAACCAGAGGGTCAGACAGGAACATGAGCCAGCAACCAGAGGGTCAGACAGGAACATGAGCCAGCAACCAGAGGGTCAGACAGGAACATGAGCCAGCAACCAGAGGGTCAGACAGGAACATGAGCCAGCGACCAGAGGGTCACACAGGAACATGAGCCAGCAACCAGAGGGCCAGACAGGAACATGAGCCAGCAACCAGAGGGTCAGACAGGAACATGAGCCAGCAACCAGAGGGTCAGACAGGAACATGTGCCGGCAACCAGAGCGTCAGACAGGAACATGAGCCAGCAACCAGAGGGTCAGACAGGAACATGAGCCAGCAACCAGAGGGTCAGACAGGAACATGAGCCGGCAACCAGAGGGTCAGACAGGAACATGAGCCAGCAACCAGAGGGTCAGACAGGAACATGAGCCAGGGACCAGAGGGTCAGACAGGAACATGAGCCAGCAACCAGAGGGTCAGACAGGAACATGAGCCAGCAACCAGAGGGTCAGACAGGAACATGAGCCAGCGACCAGAGGGTCAGACAGGAACATGAGCCAGGGACCAGAGGGTCAGACAGGAACATGAGCCAGCAACCAGAGGGTCAGACAGGAACATGAGCCAGCAACCAGAGGGTCAGACAGGAACATGAGCCAGCAACCAGAGGGTCAGACAGGAACATGAGCCAGCAACCAGAGGGTCAGACAGGAACGTGAGCCAGCAACCAGAGGGTCAGACAGGAACGTGAGTCAGCAACCAGAGGGTCAGACAGGAACATGAGCCAGCAACCAGAGGGTCAGACAGGAACGTGAGTCAGCGACCAGAGGGTCAGACAGGAACATGAGCCAGCAACCAGAGGGTCAGACAGGAACATGAGCCAGGGACCAGAGGATCAGACAGGAACATGAGCCAGCAACCAGAGGGTCAGACAGGAACATGAGCCAGCAACCAGAGGGTCAGACAGGAACATGAGCCAGCAACCAGAGGGTCAGACAGGAACATGAGCCAGCAACCAGAGGGTCAGACAGGAACATGAGCCAGCAACCAGAGGGTCAGACAGGAACATGAGCCAGCGACCAGAGGGTCAGACAGGAACATGAGCCAGCAACCAGAGGATCAGACACGAACATGAGCCAGCGACCAGAGGGTCAGACAGGAACATGAGCCAGCAACCAGAGGGTCAGTCAGGAACATGTGCCGGCAACCAGAGGGTCAGACAGGAACATGAGCCAGCAACCAGAGGGTCAGACAGGAACATGAGCCAGCAACCAGAGGGTCAGACAGGAACATGAGCCGGCAACCAGAGGGTCAGACAGGAACATGAGCCAGCAACCAGAGGGTCAGACAGGAACATGAGCCAGGGACCAGAGGGTCAGACAGGAACATGAGCCAGCAACCAGAGGGTCAGACAGGAACATGAGCCAGCAACCAGAGGGTCAGACAGGAACATGAGCCAGCGACCAGAGGGTCAGACAGGAACATGAGCCAGGGACCAGAGGGTCAGACAGGAACATGAGCCAGCAACCAGAGGGTCAGACAGGAACATGAGCCAGCAACCAGAGGGTCAGACAGGAACATGAGCCAGCAACCAGAGGGTCAGACAGGAACATGAGCCAGCAACCAGAGGGTCAGACAGGAACGTGAGCCAGCAACCAGAGGGTCAGACAGGAACGTGAGCCAGGGACCAGAGGGTCAGACATGAACGTGAGTCAGCAACCAGAGGGTCAGACAGGAACATGAGCCAGCAACCAGAGGGTCAGACAGGAACATGAGCCAGGGACCAGAGGATCAGACAGGAACATGAGCCAGCAACCAGAGGGTCAGACAGGAACATGAGCCGGCAACCAGAGGGTCAGACAGGAACATGAGCCAGCAACCAGAGGGTCAGACAGGAACATGAGCCAGCGACCAGAGGGTCAGACAGGAACATGAGCCGGCAACCAGAGGGTCAGACAGGAACATGAGCCAGCGACCAGAGGGTCAGACAGGAACATGAGCCAGCAACCAGAGGATCAGACAGGAACATGAGCCAGCGACCAGAGGGTCAGACAGGAACATGAGCCAGCAACCAGAGGGTCAGACAGGAACATGAGCCAGCGACCAGAGGGTCAGACAGGAACATGAGCCAGCGACCAGAGGGTCAGACAGGAACATGAGCCAGCAACCAGAGGGTCAGACAGGAACATGAGCCAGGGACCAGAGGGTCAGACAGGAACATGAGCCAGCAACCAGAGGGTCAGACAGGAACATGAGCCGGCAACCAGAGGGTCAGACAGGAACATGAGCCGGCAACCAGAGGGCCAGACAGGAACATGAGCCGGCAACCAGAGGGTCAGACAGGAACATGAGCCGGCAACTAGAGGATCAGACAGGAACATGAGCCAGCGACCAGAGGGTCAGACAGGAACATGAGCCAGCGACCAGAGGGTCAGACAGGAACATGAGCCAGCAACCAGAGGGTCAGACAGGAACATGAGCCAGCGACCAGAGGGTCAGACAGGAACATGAGCCAGCAACCAGAGGGTCAGACAGGAACATGAGCCAGCAACCAGAGGGTCAGACAGGAACATGAGCCAGCAACCAGAGGGTCAGACAGGAACATGAGCCAGCAACCAGAGGGTCAGACAGGAACATGAGCCAGCAACCAGAGGGTCAGACAGGAACATGAGCCAGCAACCAGAGGGTCAGACAGGAACATGAGCCAGCAACCAGAGGGTCAGACAGGAACATGAGCCAGCAACCAGAGGGTCAGACAGGAACATGAGCCGGCAACCAGAGGGTCAGACAGGAACATGAGCCGGCAACCAGAGGGTCAGACAGGAACATGAGCCGGCAACTAGAGGGCCAGACAGGAACATGAGCCGGCAACCAGAGGGTCAGACAGGAACATGAGCCAGCAACCAGAGGGTCAGACAGGAACATGAGCCAGGGACCAGAGGGTCAGACAGAAACATGAGCCAGGAACCAGAGGGCCAGACAGGAACATGAGCCGGCAACCAGAGGGTCAGACAGGAACATGAGCCAGCAACCAGAGGATCAGACAGGAACATGAGCCAGCAACCAGAGGGTCAGACAGGAACATGAGCCAGCGACCAGAGGGTCAGACAGGAACATGAGCCAGCAACCAGAGGGTCAGACAGGAACATGAGCCAGCAACCAGAGGGTCAGACAGGAACATGAGCCGGCACGGAGGGTTGATGGCATCATCCTAGATTCATTGCACTTCCGTTGTGTCCTTGAACAAGGCACTTAATTCCTTGAAATGTATCCAGGAGCGCTGTGCTGCGCCTCAGACATTGTTTCCAGTAGAGTTAAACTATACTACACTTTAAACTATACTACACGTTAAACTATACTACACGTTAAACTATACTACACGTTAAACTATACTACACGTTAAACTATACTACACGTTAAACTATACTACAAGTTAAACTATACTACACGTTAAACTATACTACACGTTAAACTATACTACACGTTAAACTATACTACACGTTAAACTATACTACAAGTTAAACTATACTACAAGTTAAACTATACTACACGTTAAACTATACTACAAGTTAAACTATACTACAAGTTAAACTATACTACACGTTAAACTATACTACAGGTTAAACTATACTACAAGTTAAACTATACTACACGTTAAACTATACTAAAAGTTAAACTATACTACACAGTAAACTATACTACACGTTAAACTATACTACACGTTAAACTATACTACACGTTAAACTATACTACACGTTAAACTATACTACAAGTTAAACTATACTACACGTTAAACTATACTCAACGTTAAACTATACTACAAGTTAAACTATACTACAAGTTAAACTATACTACAAGTTAAACTATACTACACGTTAAACTATACTACACGTTACACTATACTACACGTTACACTATACTACACGTTAAACTATACTACACGTTAAACTATACTACAAGTTAAACTATACTACACGTTAAACTATACTACACGTTAAACTATACTACACGTCAAACTATACTACAGGTTAAACTATACTACAAGTTAAACTATACTACACGTTAAACTATACTACAAGTTAAACTATACTACACAGTAAACTATACTACACGTTAAACTATACTACAAGTTAAACTATAATACAGGTTAAACTATACTACAAGTTAAACTATACTACACGTTAAACTATACTACAAGTTAAACTATACTACACGTTAAACTATACTACAAGTTAAACTATACTACAGGTTAAACTATACTACAAGTTAAACTATACTACACAGTAAACTATACTACACGTTAAACTATACTACACGTTAAACTATACTACACGTTAAACTATACTACACGTTAAACTATACCACACGTTAAACTATACTACAAGTTAAACTATACTACAAGTTAAACTATACTACACGTTAAACTATACTACACGTTAAAGTATACTACACGTTAAAGTATACTACACGTTAAACTATACTACACGTTAAACTATACTACACGTTAAACTATACTACACGTTAAACTATACTACAAGTTAAACTATACTACAAGTTAAACTATACTACACGTTAAACTATACTACAGGTTAAACTATACTTCAAGTTAAACTATACTACACGTTAAACTATACTACACGTTAAACTATACTTCAAGTTAAACTATACTACACAGTAAACTATACTACACGTTAAACTATACTACAAGTTAAACTATACTACAGGTTAAACTATACTACAAGTTAAACTATACTACACAGTAAACTATACTACACGTTAAACTATACTACACGTTAAACTATACTACAAGTTAAACTATACTACACGTTAAACTATACTACAAGTTAAACTATACTACAGGTTAAACTATACTACAAGTTAAACTATACTACACAGTAAACTATACTACACGTTAAACTATACTACATGTTAAACTATACTACACGTTAAACTATACTACACGTTAAACTATACCACACATTAAACTATACTACAAGTTAAACTATACTACAAGTTAAACTATACCACACGTTAAACTATACTACACGTTAAAGTATACTACACGTTAAAGTATACTACACGTTAAACTATACTACACGTTAGACTATACTACACGGTAAACTATACTACACGTTAAACTATACTACAAGTTAAACTATACTACGAGTTAAACTATACTACACGTTAAATTATACTACAAGTATCAGTGGACATGTTTAACTATACTACAAGTTAAACTATACTACAAGTATCAGTGGACATGTTTAACTATACTACAAGTTAAAATATACTACAAGTTAAAATATACTACAAGTTAAACTATACTACACGTTAAACTATACTACACGTATCAGTGGACATGTTTAACTATACTACACGTTAAACTATTGTCACGGTTTTCTAACGTAGAACCCAGAAGCAGACCAGGACAAGGAGAGTAAGACGAAGGTGAGTATTTATTTACAAGTTTAAGTGTAGAGATAGAAAGATCCAGGTAGCGGAGCGGGCAGCGGAGTTGAGTTGATGGGATTGAATTGGCAGATCCAAGGGAGTAACAGAAGCCACCGACGACCAGGTAGGGATGGAATGAGTGTTCCGGGTGAATGACTGTAGACAGAGAGAACGGAGGTAAGTTCAAGGCAAGCAAGACGTACCAAACAACAAAACAAACTCTATCAAAATGGAGGCTGATACGCTGGCACGACATACTGTTCATGGCTAATGATCCGGCAGGGAATGGATGTCAGGTCAGTGCTTATGAAGTGGAGGGGTGATGATCAGGACCAGGTGTGCAGATAGCGGATGGGATACAGGTGCGGTAAATCAGAGTTCTCCCAACTAGCTACGTCGCCCGGCAACCAGACAGGGTGCGTTCCAGGACACCGGAAAAAACACTCCAGGACAGAACACAGGCAAAAACAGACTCAGGAAGCGGGATTCGTGACAACTATACTACAAGTTAAACTATACTACAAGTTAAACTATACTACACGTATCAGTGGACGTGTTTAACTATACTACAAGTTAAACTATACTACAAGTATCAGTGGACATGTTTAACTATACTACAAGTTAAACTATACTACAAGTTAAACTATACTACAAGTATCAGTGGACATGTTTAACTATATTTGTAGGGACCAGAAGTCCCCACAAGAATAGTAAACAAACAAAAATGTGACCAACTAGGGACATTTTGTTAGTCTCCCACCAGATCAAATGCCTTTTCTAGGGGGTTTAGTGTTAAGGTTAGAATTAGTGTTAGGGTTAAGAGCTAGGGTTAGTTTTTGGGTTAGGGTTAGGTAATGTTCGGGTCAGGGTTAAGGTTAGGGTTAGGGATAGGTTAAGGGTATGGATTAGATTTAGGTTTAGGGGTTAGGGAAAATAGGATTTTGAATGGGACTGAATTGTGTGTCCCCACAAGGTTAGTTATACAAGACTGTGTGTGTGTGTGTGTGTGTGTGTGTGTGTGTGTGTGTGTGTGTGTGTGTGTGTGTGTGTGTGTGTGTGTGTGTGTGTGTGTGTGTGTGTGTGTGTGTGTGTGTGTGTGTGCTTGTCTCGGGGGGTTGGGTTGTGAGCATAAAGGCACATTTCCATTCTCTGTAAGTTGATGGCAATAAAGTACATCGTATTTTATACAGGAGGAGAAATAAAAGGAAACCGAATTGTGCTTTGTTGGACAGACTTATCTAGCTATATTACTTAGGCACTTGTATATAGATCTGAGAAGACTGGATAGATGAAAGCAACATGGCAGTAGACTATCAGAAAGTGGAAGGTACTACCATATTGCTTAGGGCCAACCAGACAATTATTTTAGCTCTACTGAAGTGTCTGTCCAGGTTATAGGGACTAGGCCCCAGGAGTTGTTTCTGGACAGAACCTAAGAATGTCTTTGAATGTCAATTCTTTCAGATCTGAGGAGGGGGTTTGTTGTCACAGTTCCTATTATTGAAAATCCAGTGGGTCTGTGTAATAATTTAAAGATGGAAATATGTGTCCTCTATAGGAGAGGCCATTCCATGTGGTCAAATCAGGCCAAGATCAAAATACATTGAGGTGAGAGGGATGTTTGTCATGGGTGAAAGTAAATAATAATATCCTTGTTATTTCTTTAATACAGAGTTGTATGATGAGACTATGCATAAACAATTGATTTTAATGAAAAGAGGACAGAGAGAGCTTATTGGTCAAGCCATCCCACTGGAGTGGGGGGGGGGGGGGGGGGGGGGGGGGCTGCTCCGGTCCCACTTCAGGTTGGTCACATTTGATCTGGTCATAGGTCAAGATACTATCACTTGTCTGTCCTGGAATTCACCTAACCACCATTGATAATGTGCTCTGTGGATTCATTCTATCTTGTTTTTCTACAGATATTGGACAGGAGATATGGTTTGTCACGGAGTCCGCTGACTAACAGACAGGCTGATACAGATGGAGGAAAGGAGATATGGTTTGTCACGGAGTCCCCTGACTAACAGACAGGTTGATACAGATATTGGATAGTAGAGATGGTTTGTCATGGAGTCCCCTGACTAACAGACATGTTGATACAGATATTGGATAGTAGAGATGGTTGGTCACGGAGTCCCCTGACTAACAGACATGTTGATACAGATATTGGATAGTAGAGATGGTTGGTCACGGAGTCCCCTGACTAACAGACAGGTTGATACAGATGGAGAACAGGAGAGATGGTTTGTCATGGAGTCCCCTGACTAACAGACAGGTTGATACAGATGGAGGAAAGGAGATATGGTTTGTCACGGAGTCCCCTGACTAACAGACAGGTTGATACAGATGGAGAACAGGAGAGATGGTTTACCATGGAGTCCCCTGACTAACAGACAGGTTGATACAGATGGAGAACAGGAGAGATGGTTTGTCATGGAGTCCCCTGACTAACAGACAGGTTGATACAGATGGAGAACAGGAGAGATGGTTGGTCACGGAGTCCCCTGACTAACAGACAGGTTGATACAGATGGAGGACAGGAGAGATGGTTGGTCACGGAGTCCCCTGACTAACAGACAGGTGGATACAGATGTCTGAACTGGGAGAGACCTTGCACTCAGCATTACAATTATACAACATACATTACTTTTCAATGTATTTTGCTATTATTCTATTGACTGGTACTATCAACAGGTGGGGGGGACCCTGTGTATTCTTCAAACATGTCAGGGAACAGTCTTACAGTATATGGGACACCATAAGGGATGACGACTAGCATGTACCACCAGACAACATACTGATAGGTACAGTACCTGTATCGGCTGTAAATGACAACTAGCATGTACCACCAGACAACACACTGATAGGTACAGTACCTGTATCGGCTGTAAATGACAACTAGCATGTACCACCAGACAACACATTGATAGGTACAGTACCTGTATCGGCTGTAAATGACAACTAGCATGTACCACCAGACAACACACTGATAGGTACAGTACCTGTATCGGCTGTAAATGACAACTAGCATGTACCACCAGACAACACACTGATAGGTACAGTACCTGTATCGGCTGTAAATGACAACTAGCATGTACCACCAGACAACACACTGATAGGTACAGTACCTGTATCGACTGTAAATGACAACTAGCATGTACCACCAGACAACACACTGATAGGTACAGTACCTGTATCGGCTGTAAATGACAACTAGCATGTACCACCAGACAACATACTGATAGGTACAGTACCTGTATCGGCTGTAAATGACAACTAGCATGTACCACCAGACAACATACTGAAAGGTACAGTACCTGTATCGGCTGTAAATGACAACTAGCATGTACCACCAGACAACATACTGATAGGTACAGTACCTGTATCAGTGTGTTTGACAGACAGAGAGCTGTACATGTCAGTGTGTTAGACAGACAGAGAGCTGTACATGTCAGTGTGGTTGGACAGACAGAGAGCTGTACATGTCAGTGTGGTTAGACAGACAGAGAGCTGTACATGTCAGTGTGTTAGACAGACAGAGAGCTGTACATGTCAGTGTGTTAGACAGACAGAGAGCTGTACATGTCAGTGTGGTTAGACAGAGAGCTGTACATGTCAGTGTGGTTAGACAGACAGAGAGCTGTACATGTCAGTGTGGTTAGACAGACAGAGAGCTGTACATGTCAGTGTGTTAGACAGACAGAGCGCTGTACATGTCAGTGTGTTAGACAGACAGAGAGCTGTACATGTCAGTGTGTTAGACAGACAGAGAGCTGTACATGTCAGTGTGGTTAGACAGACAGAGAGCTGTACATGTCAGTGTGTTAGACAGACAGAGAGCTGTACATGTCAGTGTGTTAGACAGACAGAGGGCTGTACATGTCAGTGTGTTAGACAGACAGAGAGCTGTACATGTGGTTAGACAGACAGAGAGCTGTACATGTCATTGTGTTAGACAGACAGAGAGCTGTACATGTCAGTGTGGTTAGACAGACAGAGAGCTGTACATGTCAGTGTGTTAGACAGACAGAGGGCTGTACATGTCAGTGTGTTAGACAGACAGAGAGCTGTACATGTGGTTAGACAGACAGAGAGCTGTACATGTCATTGTGTTAGACAGACAGAGAGCTGTACATGTCAGTGTGTTAGACAGACAGAGAGCTGTACATGTCAGTGTGTTTAGACAGACAGAGAGCTGTACATGTCAGTGTGGTTAGACAGAGAGCTGTACATGTCAGTGTATTAGACAGGCAGAGAGCTGTACATGTCAGTGTGGTTGGACAGACAGAGAGCTGTACATGTCAGTGTGTTAGACAGACAGAGCGCTGTACATGTCAGTGTGGTTAGACAGACAGAGAGCTGTACATGTCAGTGTGTTTAGACAGAGAGCTGTACATGTCAGTGTGGTTAGACAGAGAGAGAGCTGTACATGTCAGTGTGTTAGACAGACAGAGAGCTGTACAGGTCAGTGTGGTTAGACAGACAGAGAGCTGTACATGTCAGTGTGTTAGACAGACAGAGAGCTGTACATGTCAGTGTGTTTAGACAGAGAGCTGTACATGTCAGTGTGGTTAGACAGACAGAGAGCTGTACATGTCAGTGTGTTAGACAGACAGAGAGCTGTACATGTCAGTGTGGTTAGACAGACAGAGAGCTGTACATGTGGTTAGACAGACAGAGAGCTGTACATGTCAGTGTGTTAGACAGACAGAGAGCTGTACATGTCAGTGTGTTAGACAGACAGAGAGCTGTACATGTCAGTGTGTTAGACAGACAGAGAGCTGTACATGTCAGTGTGTTAGACAGACAGAGAGCTGTACATGTGGTTAGACAGACAGAGGGCTGTACATGTCAGTGTGGTTAGACAGACAGAGAGCTGTACATGTGGTTAGACAGACAGAGAGCTGTACATGTCAGTGTGGTTAGACAGACAGAGAGCTGTACATGTCAGTGTGTTAGACAGACAGAGGGCTGTACATGTCAGTGTGGTTAGACAGACAGAGAGCTGTACATGTCAGTGTGTTAGACAGACAGAGAGCTGTACATGTCAGTGTGTTAGACAGACAGAGAGCTGTACATGTCAGTGTGTTAGACAGACAGAGAGCTGTACATGTCAGTGTGTTAGACAGACAGAGAGCTGTACATGTGGTTAGACAGACAGAGAGCTGTACATGTCAGTGTGGTTGGACAGACAGAGAGCTGTACATGTCAGTGTGTTAGACAGACAGAGAGCTGTACATGTCAGTGTGTTAGACAGACAGAGGGCTGTACATGTCAGTGTGGTTAGACAGACAGAGAGCTGTACATGTGGTTAGACAGACAGAGAGCTGTACATGTCAGTGTGGTTAGACAGACAGAGAGCTGTACATGTCAGTGTGTTAGACAGACAGAGGGCTGTACATGTCAGTGTGGTTAGACAGACAGAGAGCTGTACATGTGGTTAGACAGACAGAGAGCTGTACATGTCAGTGTGGTTAGACAGACAGAGAGCTGTACATGTCAGTGTGTTAGACAGACAGAGGGCTGTACATGTCAGTGTGGTTAGACAGACAGAGAGCTGTACATGTCAGTGTGGTTGGACAGACAGAGAGCTGTACATGTCAGTGTGTTAGACAGACAGAGAGCTGTACATGTGGTTAGACAGACAGAGAGCTGTACATGTCAGTGTGTTAGACAGGCAGAGAGCTGTACATGTCAGTGTGTTAGACAGAGCAGAGAGCTGTACATGTCAGTGTGTTAGACAGGCAGAGAGCTGTACATGTCAGTGTGGTTAGACAGACAGAGGGCTGTACATGTCAGTGTGTTAGACAGACAGAGAGCTATACATGTCAGTGTGTTAGACAGACAGAGAGCTGTACATGTCAGTGTGGTTAGACAGACAGAGAGCTGTACATGTCAGTGTGGTTAGACAGACAGAGAGCTGTACATGTCAGTGTGTTAGACAGACAGAGGGCTGTACATGTCAGTGTGGTTAGACAGACAGAGAGCTGTACATGTGGTTAGACAGACAGAGAGCTGTACATGTCAGTGTGGTTAGACAGACAGAGAGCTGTACATGTCAGTGTGTTAGACAGACAGAGAGCTGTACATGTCAGTGTGTTAGACAGGCAGAGAGCTGTACATGTCAGTGTGGTTAGACAGAGAGCTGTACATGTCAGTGTGGTTAGACAGAGAGCTGTACATGTCAGTGTGTTAGACAGACCGAGAGCTGTACATGTCAGTGTGTTAGACAGACAGAGAGCTGTACATGTCAGTGTGGTTAGACAGACAGAGAGCTGTACATGTCAGTGTGGTTGGACAGACAGAGAGCTATACATGTCAGTGTGGTTAGACAGACAGAGAGCTGTACATGTCAGTGTGGTTAGACAGACAGAGAGCTGTACATGTCAGTGTGTTTAGACAGAGAGCTGTACATGTCAGTGTGTTAGACAGACAGAGAGCTGTACATGTCAGTGTGTTAGACAGACAGAGAGCTGTACATGTCAGTGTGGTTAGACAGACAGAGAGCTGTTCATGTGGTTAGACAGACAGAGAGCTGTACATGTCAGTGTGGTTAGACAGACAGAGAGCTGTACATGTCAGTGTGTTAGACAGACAGAGGGCTGTACATGTCAGTGTGGTTAGACAGAGAGCTGTACATGTCAGTGTGTTAGACAGACAGAGAGCTGTACATGTCAGTGTGTTAGACAGACAGAGAGCTGTACATGTCAGTGTGGTTAGACAGACAGAGAGCTGTACATGTCAGTGTGGTTGGACAGACAGAGAGCTATACATGTCAGTGTGGTTAGACAGACAGAGAGCTGTACATGTCAGTGTGGTTAGACAGACAGAGAGCTGTACATGTCAGTGTGTTAGACAGACAGAGAGCTGTACATGTCAGTGTGTTAGACAGACAGAGAGCTGTACATGTCAGTGTGGTTAGACAGACAGAGAGCTGTACATGTCAGTGTGGTTAGACAGACAGAGAGCTGTACATGTCAGTGTGTTAGACAGACAGAGAGCTGTACATGTCAGTGTGTTAGACAGACAGAGAGCTGTACATGTCAGTGTGGTTAGACAGAGAGCTGTACATGTCAGTGTGGTTAGACAGACAGAGAGCTGTACATGTCAGTGTGTTAGACAGACAGAGAGCTGTACATGTCAGTGTGTTAGACAGACAGAGCGCTGTACATGTCAGTGTGTTAGACAGACAGAGAGCTGTACATGTCAGTGTTTTAGACAGACAGAGAGCTGTACATGTCAGTGTGTGGTTAGACAGACAGAGAGCTGTACATGTCAGTGTGTTAGACAGACAGAGGGCTGTACATGTCAGTGTGTTAGACAGACAGAGAGCTGTACATGTGGTTAGACAGACAGAGAGCTGTACATGTCATTGTGTTAGACAGACAGAGAGCTGTACATGTCAGTGTGTTAGACAGACAGAGAGCTGTACATGTCAGTGTGTTTAGACAGACAGAGAGCTGTACATGTCAGTGTGGTTAGACAGAGAGCTGTACATGTCAGTGTATTAGACAGGCAGAGAGCTGTACATGTCAGTGTGGTTGGACAGACAGAGAGCTGTACATGTCAGTGTGTTAGACAGACAGAGCGCTGTACATGTCAGTGTGGTTAGACAGACAGAGAGCTGTACATGTCAGTGTGTTTAGACAGAGAGCTGTACATGTCAGTGTGGTTAGACAGACAGAGAGCTATACATGTCAGTGTGTTAGACAGACAGAGAGCTGTACAGGTCAGTGTGGTTAGACAGACAGAGAGCTGTACATGTCAGTGTGTTAGACAGACAGAGAGCTGTACATGTCAGTGTGTTTAGACAGAGAGCTGTACATGTCAGTGTGGTTAGACAGACAGAGAGCTGTACATGTCAGTGTGTTAGACAGACAGAGAGCTGTACATGTCAGTGTGGTTAGACAGACAGAGAGCTGTACATGTGGTTAGACAGACAGAGAGCTGTACATGTCAGTGTGTTAGACAGACAGAGAGCTGTACATGTCAGTGTGTTAGACAGACAGAGAGCTGTACATGTCAGTGTGTTAGACAGACAGAGAGCTGTACATGTCAGTGTGTTAGACAGACAGAGAGCTGTACATGTGGTTAGACAGACAGAGGGCTGTACATGTCAGTGTGGTTAGACAGACAGAGAGCTGTACATGTGGTTAGACAGACAGAGAGCTGTACATGTCAGTGTGGTTAGACAGACAGAGAGCTGTACATGTCAGTGTGTTAGACAGACAGAGGGCTGTACATGTCAGTGTGTTAGACAGACAGAGAGCTGTACATGTCAGTGTGTTAGACAGACAGAGAGCTGTACATGTCAGTGTCTTAGACAGACAGAGAGCTGTACATGTGGTTAGACAGACAGAGAGCTGTACATGTCAGTGTGGTTGGACAGACAGAGAGCTGTACATGTCAGTGTGTTAGACAGACAGAGAGCTGTACATGTCAGTGTGTTAGACAGACAGAGGGCTGTACATGTCAGTGTGGTTAGACAGACAGAGAGCTGTACATGTGGTTAGACAGACAGAGAGCTGTACATGTCAGTGTGGTTAGACAGACAGAGAGCTGTACATGTCAGTGTGTTAGACAGACAGAGGGCTGTACATGTCAGTGTGGTTAGACAGACAGAGAGCTGTACATGTGGTTAGACAGACAGAGAGCTGTACATGTCAGTGTGGTTAGACAGACAGAGAGCTGTACATGTCAGTGTGTTAGACAGACAGAGGGCTGTACATGTCAGTGTGGTTAGACAGACAGAGAGCTGTACATGTCAGTGTGGTTGGACAGACAGAGAGCTGTACATGTCAGTGTGTTAGACAGACAGAGAGCTGTACATGTGGTTAGACAGACAGAGAGCTGTACATGTCAGTGTGTTAGACAGGCAGAGAGCTGTACATGTCAGTGTGTTAGACAGAGCAGAGAGCTGTACATGTCAGTGTGTTAGACAGGCAGAGAGCTGTACATGTCAGTGTGGTTAGACAGACAGAGGGCTGTACATGTCAGTGTGTTAGACAGACAGAGAGCTATACATGTCAGTGTGTTAGACAGACAGAGAGCTGTACATGTCAGTGTGGTTAGACAGACAGAGAGCTGTACATGTCAGTGTGGTTAGACAGACAGAGAGCTGTACATGTCAGTGTGTTAGACAGACAGAGGGCTGTACATGTCAGTGTGGTTAGACAGACAGAGAGCTGTACATGTGGTTAGACAGACAGAGAGCTGTACATGTCAGTGTGGTTAGACAGACAGAGAGCTGTACATGTCAGTGTGTTAGACAGACAGAGAGCTGTACATGTCAGTGTGTTAGACAGGCAGAGAGCTGTACATGTCAGTGTGGTTAGACAGAGAGCTGTACATGTCAGTGTGGTTAGACAGAGAGCTGTACATGTCAGTGTGTTAGACAGACCGAGAGCTGTACATGTCAGTGTGTTAGACAGACAGAGAGCTGTACATGTCAGTGTGGTTAGACAGACAGAGAGCTGTACATGTCAGTGTGGTTGGACAGACAGAGAGCTATACATGTCAGTGTGGTTAGACAGACAGAGAGCTGTACATGTCAGTGTGGTTAGACAGACAGAGAGCTGTACATGTCAGTGTGTTTAGACAGAGAGCTGTACATGTCAGTGTGTTAGACAGACAGAGAGCTGTACATGTCAGTGTGTTAGACAGACAGAGAGCTGTACATGTCAGTGTGGTTAGACAGACAGAGAGCTGTACATGTGGTTAGACAGACAGAGAGCTGTACATGTCAGTGTGGTTAGACAGACAGAGAGCTGTACATGTCAGTGTGTTAGACAGACAGAGGGCTGTACATGTCAGTGTGGTTAGACAGAGAGCTGTACATGTCAGTGTGTTAGACAGACAGAGAGCTGTACATGTCAGTGTGTTAGACAGACAGAGAGCTGTACATGTCAGTGTGGTTAGACAGACAGAGAGCTGTACATGTCAGTGTGGTTGGACAGACAGAGAGCTATACATGTCAGTGTGGTTAGACAGACAGAGAGCTGTACATGTCAGTGTGGTTAGACAGACAGAGAGCTGTACATGTCAGTGTGTTAGACAGACAGAGAGCTGTACATGTCAGTGTGTTAGACAGACAGAGAGCTGTACATGTCAGTGTGGTTAGACAGACAGAGAGCTGTACATGTCAGTGTGGTTAGACAGACAGAGAGCTGTACATGTCAGTGTGTTTAGACAGAGAGCTGTACATGTCAGTGTGTTAGACAGACAGAGAGCTGTACATGTCAGTGTGTTAGACAGACAGAGGGCTGTACATGTCAGTGTGGTTAGACAGAGAGCTGTACATGTCAGTGTGGTTAGACAGACAGAGAGCTGTACATGTGGTTAGACAGACAGAGAGCTGTACATGTCAGTGTGGTTAGACAGACAGAGAGCTGTACATGTCAGTGTGTTAGACAGACAGAGGGCTGTACATGTCAGTGTGGTTAGACAGAGAGCTGTACATGTCAGTGTGTTAGACAGACAGAGAGCTGTACATGTCAGTGTGGTTAGACAGACAGAGAGCTGTACATGTGGTTAGACAGACAGAGAGCTGTACATGTCAGTGTGGCTAGACAGACAGAGAGCTGTACATGTCAGTGTGTTAGACAGACAGAGGGCTGTACATGTCAGTGTGGTTAGACAGAGAGCTGTACATGTCAGTGTGTTAGACAGACAGAAAGCTGTACATGTCAGTGTGGTTAGACAGACAGAGAGCTGTACATGTCAGTGTGGTTGGACAGACAGAGAGCTATACATGTCAGTGTGGTTAGACAGACAGAGAGCTGTACATGTCAGTGTGGTTAGACAGACAGAGAGCTGTACATGTCAGTGTGTTAGACAGACAGAGAGCTGTACATGTCAGTGTGTTAGACAGACAGAGAGCTGTACATGTCAGTGTGTTTAGACAGACAGAGAGCTGTACATGTCAGTGTGTTAGACAGACAGAGAGCTGTACATGTCAGTGTGGTTAGACAGACAGAGAGCTGTACATGTCAGTGTGGTTAGACAGACAGAGAGCTGTACATGTCAGTGTGGTTAGACAGAGAGCTGTACATGTCAGTGTGTTAGACAGACAGAGAGCTGTACATGTCAGTGTGGTTAGACAGACAGAGAGCTGTACATGTCAGTGTGTTAGACAGACAGAGAGCTGTACATGTCAGTGTGGTTAGACAGACAGAGAGCTGTACATGTCAGTGTGTTAGACAGACAGAGAGCTGTACATGTCAGTGTGGTTAGACAGACAGAGAGCTGTACATGTCAGTGTGGTTAGACAGACAGAGAGCTGTACATGTCAGTGTGGTTAGACAGACAGAGAGCTGTACATGTCAGTGTGGTTAGACAGAGAGCTGTACATGTCAGTGTGTTAGACAGACAGAGAGCTGTACATGTCAGTGTGGTTAGACAGACAGAGAGCTGTACATGTCAGTGTGTTAGACAGACAGAGTGCTGTACATGTCAGTGTGTTAGACAGACAGAGAGCTGTACATGTCAGTGTGTTAGACAGACAGAGAGCTGTACATGTCAGTGTGGTTAGACAGACAACTCCTTGGAATGGACCATAGAAGTAGAACTCTGATAATTGTTTGACAGCTGAAGTTGTACCAAAGATTTGTTTGCTCCTTGTTTTATCTTTGGTTGTACTCTACACACAACTTATTTTCATTTGCTAGGTAACGTGTAGGCATACTGTCTTTATAAGCAAGTCAATGTGATAGCCTATTTAGAGCAGAAAATGTTTTGTCTTTGTAACACAACCACACCCATCCATTCTTTGGGGGGTGATAAATGTATCTACACTCAAGCTGGTCATGTTTGTGCAACTGTCCACATGTAGCCTACAGCGCTAGGGATTCTAGTTCTCGGATTTTGCCGAAAAAGAAAGGAAATGAACATGAGCTCAACAATGGTCTACCAAGGTTTTGTTTTTACCACACAGCTTCGGTCTACTACTGTAGCTATGTTGGTCTACTGTACTTCCAACAATGTGTAGGCAGGTTGTTTAGGATTAAAACCTCCTCAAACAGCCTAATTCATACTCTTGGAGGAGGTGCTCCCACAGTAATGTGATTTGTACTGCATACAAGGTAATGTGTTGCATTCTTCCCACCTCACATTAAGACAAACCATTCCATTACCTTTTCAAGATTTTTTTATATTTTATTATATGATAGTAAGCTTTGCTTTTATACTTACAATACCGTCAGGCTTGATGGAGCAAGATGTTTCATCTTGTAGTAATCTGGTGCCTGCCTGTATTTCCTTAAACCTTTATTTTAACAATACATGGAAAAATCATTATATTTCATAACATCATTGTTGGACAGTAGGTACCCAACATAACAGCAGGGGGTGGTGTGTTGGACAGTAGGTACCCAACATAACAGCAGGGGGTGGTGTGTTGGACAGTAGGTACCCAACATAACAGCAGGGGGTGGTGTGTTGGACAGTAGGTACCCACCATAACAGCAGGGGGTGGTGTGTTGGACAGTAGGTACCCGACATAACAGCAGGGGGTGGTGTGTTGGACAGTAGGTACCCACCATAACAGCAGGGGGTGGTGTGTTGGACAGTAGGTACCCACCATAACAGCAGGGGGTGGTGTGTTGGACAGTAGGTACCCAACATAACAGCAGGGGGTGGTGTGTTGGACAGTAGGTACCCAACATAACAGCAGGGGGTGGTGTGTTGGACAGTAGGTACCCAACATAACAGCAGGGGGTGGTGTGTTGGACAGTAGGTACCCACCATAACAGCAGGGGGTGATGTGTTGGACAGTAGGTACCCACCATAACAGCAGGGGGTGGTGTGTTGGACAGTAGGTACCCAACATAACAGCAGGGGGTGATGTGTTGGACAGTAGGTACCCAACATAACAGCAGGGGGTGGTGTGTTGGACAGTAGGTACCCAACATAACAGCAGGGGGTGGTGTGTTGGACAGTAGGTACCCAACATAACAGCAGGGGTGGTGTGTTGGACAGTAGGTACCCAACATAACAGCAGGGGGTGGTGTGTTGGACAGTAGGTACCCACCATAACAGCAGGGGGTGCTGTGTTGGACAGTAGGTACCCAACATAACAGCAGGGGGTGGTGTGTTGGACAGTAGGTACCCAACATAACAGCAGGGGGTGGTGTGTTGGACAGTAGGTACCCACCATAACAGCAGGGGGTGGTGTGTTGGACAGTAGGTACCCGACATAACAGCAGGGGGTGGTGTGTTGGACAGTAGGTACCCACCATAACAGCAGGGGGTGGTGTGTTGGACAGTAGGTACCCAACATAACAGCAGGGGGTGGTGTGTTGGACAGTAGGTACCCAACATAACAGCAGGGGGTGGTGTGTTGGACAGTAGGTACCCAACATAACAGCATGGGGTGGTGTGTTGGACAGTAGGTACCCACCATAACAGCAGGGGGTGATGTGTTGGACAGTAGGTACCCACCATAACAGCAGGGGGTGGTGTGTTGGACAGTAGGTACCCAACATAACAGCAGGGGGTGATGTGTTGGACAGTAGGTACCCAACATAACAGCAGGGGGTGGTGTGTTGGACAGTAGGTACCCAACATAACAGCAGGGGGTGGTGTGTTGGACAGTAGGTACCCAACATAACAGCAGGGGTGGTGTGTTGGACAGTAGGTACCCAACATAACAGCAGGGGGTGGTGTGTTGGACAGTAGGTACCCACCATAACAGCAGGGGGTGCTGTGTTGGACAGTAGGTACCCAACATAACAGCAGGGGGTGGTGTGTTGGACAGTAGGTACCCAACATAACAGCAGGGGGTGGTGTGTTGGACAGTAGGTACCCAACATAACAGCAGGGGGTGGTGTGTTGGACAGTAGGTACCCAACATAACAGCAGGGGGTGGTGTGTTGGACAGTAGGTACCCACCATAACAGCAGGGGGTGCTGTGTTGGACAGTAGGTACCCAACATAACAGCAGGGGGTGGTGTGTTGGACAGTAGGTACCCAACATAACAGCAGGGGGTGGTGTGTTGGACAGTAGGTACCCAACATAACAGCAGGGGGTGGTGTGTTGGACAGTAGGTACCCACCATAACAGCAGGGGGTGGTGTGTTGGACAGTAGGTACCCAACATAACAGCAGGGGGTGGTGTGTTGGACAGTAGGTACCCAACATAACAGCAGGGGGTGATGTGTTGGACAGTAGGTACCCAACATAACAGCAGGGGGTGGTGTGTTGGACAGTAGGTACCCAACATAACAGCAGGGGGTGGTGTGTTGGACAGTAGGTACCCAACATAACAGCAGGGGGTGGTGTGTTGGACAGTAGGTACCCAACATAACAGCAGGGGGTGGTGTGTTGGACAGTAGGTACCCAACATAACAGCAGGGGGTGGTGTGTTGGACAGTAGGTACCCAACATAACAGCAGGGGGTGGTGTGTTGGACAGTAGGTACCCAACATAACAGCAGGGGGTGGTGTGTTGGACAGTAGGTACCCAACATAACAGCAGGGGGTGGTGTGTTGGACAGTAGGTACCCAACATAACAGCAGGGGGTGGTGTGTTGGACAGTAGGTACCCAACATAACAGCAGGGGGTGGTGTGTTGGACAGTAGGTACCCAACATAACAGCAGGGGGTGGTGTGTTGGACAGTAGGTACCCACCATAACAGCAGGGGGTGGTGTGTTGGACAGTAGGTACCCAACATAACAGCAGGGGGTGGTGTGTTGGACAGTAGGTACCCAACATAACAGCAGGGGGTGGTGTGTTGGACACAGTATAGATGGCTATAGAGCCTGTCTGCATTCCTGAGTTCTGTAGTCGCTAGCGTGGAGAAATAGTAAATTCTTAAATCCTTCCCCAAAATGTTTTTCTTTTGCCCAACATTATTAATTGGAAATGGTACATTGATGATATTTTTTGTTTCATGGAGGGGTGATGCAAAACAGCTCCAGGCATTCCATGCTTTTCTAAACTCGCCGGTCCCGTTCTGTGAGCTTGTGTGGCCTACCACTTCACGGCTGAGCCGTTGTTGCTCATAGACGTTTCGACTTCACAATAACAGCACCTACAGTTGACCGGGACAGCTCTAGTAGGGCAGAAATTTGACAAACTGACATAAGGTGGCATCCTATGACAGTGCCACGTTGAAAGTCACTGAACTCTTCAGTACGGGCCATTCTACTGCCAATGTTTGTCTATGGAGATTACATGGCTGTATGCTCGATTTTATATACCAATCAGCAACAGGTGTGGCTGAAATAGCGAAATACACTAATTTGAAGGGATGTCCACATACTTTAGGCCATGTAGTGTATCATACTAATTCCGGATTTACATTGACTATTTTACGTCGAGTCTATGAGACGTAGGCTGTGAGACATTGAGAGCTGGTCTTCTCCTCCGTAGTGGAAAGAAGCAAGTACACGTGTTACGTTCCCCAGTTTCTGTGTTCTGTTTTGTATTTTAGTGTGTGTGTTTCAGGAGATGGCTTCCTGAAGTACTCCCCAACCAGCTGATTGGTCAACCCCAGGCTAATTGGTGATTGGAGCTGACCCCGCCCCCTTGTCAAGAAGCAGCTGACACTAATCACCATTGCCACCTGAAGATAAAAGCCAGTGTTCTGCCCAGAAGAGGAGATTTGAGAGTAGAGAGAGAAGAGAGATGAGATAAGGAGTAGAGATTTGAGATGAGGAGTAGAGATTTGGAGATTGAGAGAGAAAAATTAGATTGTGATATAGTGTTGGTTGTGTATCAGAAAGTGTGGTATGTACTG